>NC_089017.1:6218859-6328135 GCF_963932015.1 Anas acuta
TAGTGGTCATCCATCACTGTGCTGGCAGGAACAAACCCCAAGATCTGGAAATGCAGAGCTGCCAGTGCAAGATCTGGCCACCATTCCTCCCTGCTTTCACACACAGGCAATCTCCAGAATAGAAGTGAATCGCTCAATAATTTCTTCCTAATTAAGTACAAATGATTATTTTTTTTTTAACTTAATGGAAAATATATTTTAAGAGATGTTTATCCCAGAAATCAGATTTAAGCAATATGAGGGATTAGAAACAAGACTTTATAGGAGGAAAATTTGTGCTGGAATAACTTTTACCAAATAAATGTTCATAAAATATAACAGAGATTGCCAAACTGACTGTAAAAATGCAAAACTGTGCTGTACCATGCAGTCTCACATAGTATGACCTTTGAAAGAAGTGGAGAGCATCAAATGAAGCTAGTAAGAATCAAGTACAACATGAGTTTTACCCGAACAATGACTATTTGAACCATGAGGCTCCATGCCAAGGAATGATAAAGTTTTCATCTCATCAAGGGCAAACTGGACAAATTCACAGAAGAGAAATCCGTTGTAGTTACTAAACACATAGAAATTATATCTTGCTCTGCAAGTCCCTGAGTTGAAAAGGGTTGAAAGCTGGAGAAAAGCAGCAGGAGAATATTGAGGAGAGTGACCTTGGCCACTCATGAAGATGAGTTACTGGGACAGGTGAGTTGCCAGGGCCACCCAGCCCGATGATCCTGGTGTCTTTAGGTGGTGTTTTAGGCATTGCAGCTTGGTGGGCAGGAGGTGCCAGAAGTGTAGAGTGAAGGAGTATTGCCTTTTTGTAGGGCTGTGTGGAGCACTTGCACATCACATCCCTGTTTACCGAGGAGAGCTGGAGGATCCATGGGCAAACATTCACGGATAATGGTTCCTGAGAAACACCTCATGTTCAGTGACCAAATATCCTGTTCCAGTTAAACAAGTAAAACCATCTTAACCCAACATCACTGTTCATCAGGGTGAAGTGCAGCAAGCCTTCAGCAAGCTGAAGGTCACAGCTTGCTTGGCTTTCTTGTTGTTCAGGTCTCAATATTCACATGCTTTTTGGCAATGGTTCACATTGTGGTTCTGTTTTGTTGCATCAAAAAAGCAAGTTGTCCTCTACCAGGCATCCCTAGAAAAGGCCTGGACAAAGGACTTCAATGCTGCCCCTAAATGGCTTAATGACAGGGAGGTGGTTAAAAACAGATCCTAGACCGATCCCAGGGATAAAAGATTTCCACTGTTATGATGACAGTAGCATTATTGAGGGTAAGAACAGAAATTACGTTATGTAGAAAAGAAACATCTATAATCAGTTGACAAGAGACTTGCAGGCAACCAGACAATGCCATTTACTTTTCTGGACAGACTTTACCATAGAGAAACCCATCTCTTATCACCACCACACCAATCTGACCAGAATTATGAATATTTCCCCAATACAAGATAAATGGTATCAGCAAGCATAGCCCTTTAGCCACAAACATCTGGCAAAAATGACAAAAATGTGATTAGCTAAAAAGAGGTTAACAGCACAAAACCTCACTAAACTATGAAGTAGGGTTCTTCGTTGCATAATGTGGGCCAGCTTAATGTTGTTTTAATCTTAAAATAACAGAGCATCTAAGGTCTTTCATTTTTTTCAGCACCACAGGGAGCGCTGGGAGGCTATTTGAGCTGTGAGCTAAAATGGAGGGGATAGGTGACAAACAACAGCCTGGACAAACCCAGGACTAAATACTGCTTTTTCCCTCCCCACCAAAATCTGATATTTTGACAGCTGAATGTGTCTTGCTCTCCCGAGAGATGCAGAGATAATGGACTGGGACCTGACATCACAAATTGCAGCAACAAGAAGCAAAAAACAGCTGCACGCAGTCTGCTGCAGCAACTGCAGCCCAGGCGCTCCTCTACAACCGATAACAGTCAAGCTCATGAAGTATAGGATAAAATCAGAGTGGAAATGGAAGCTGCAGATTTCAGTCTATGCTGAGAATTGGTTCCTATTCATGCAGCCCCACGTCTCCCTCCCTCCCCAGGTGTTGCAATTTTCTTGTTATTTCTCCAACAAGCTTAACCTAGGTTCTGCCCTGCAGGATGCTCCCCCCCAGCAGCGCAGGAGCCACGCAGCTTGCCAGCAGCCCCGTGAAGGCGGCTTTTCTCAGCCTGGGAGGAGAGCTGTTGTGCAGAAATCTGCTCCCTCGGAGAAGAGGAGGAACTGGAAGATAACGCCAGAAGAGGACACAAACAATAGACACCCAGCGGACTCACGCGCACAGAGGGAAATGCCCTCACACAATAGAAAAATGTATAAGGCGCATTGAAATGCCCACCCATGTTTGACAACGCTGTAGACAGTCTCCTATTCTTTATCCTCCAGAGTCAAACACAAAACAAAGGCCTATTTTTTTAAGATTAAGACCAGAGACACTGGGATTATATAAGAGATTTGACAAAATGTATAATGGAGGGACTCGGCATGCAAACGGGTTTGGATGGGTGCCAAAGGCTCAGGTCACAAAAAATACATTGTTTTTTCTTCTTTTGCTTTTTAATCTTTATAAATAAGCACTGTCAGGCACAAGCTGTTGTTTTCATTTTTCTTTTTTCTTTTTTTATAAGAAAGATATGACAATGATTTTTTAAACTTGGGAAGTACTTCAGATTCAACTTTTCCATGACAACCGTAAGTCTGAAATTAAATATGCCAACACTTCTGCTATTTGGGGGTGAGGGAGAGTACTCCTTGGTATTAAGAGCAGAAAGTTCATCTAACTTCCCAAGTGCCTTCTGACATTAGCATACAATATGCAATATAAACATATACATACATACTCACACACTTTCCCTAAATGTACATTATTAGCCTTGGCAGCTCCTGTGATGAGATATTCTTGTCGCTTTGCCACCCCAAAGGTAACATTTTTGCTAAGAATTGGAATCAATTCAGTTGTCTCATTCACTTTAGGACTGGGATAAGGAGAGTGGAACTAGACATGTATCGTTTAGGGGAAAACTCACACAGTTCAGAGTTTTCTGTAGCCAGTGACACCCCATTAGCTACATTAGGGACCTCTCTGGCTTAGAAACAAGATGAAGCAAAGTAAAGGGAAAAAAAAGCTGCCACCAACAATTAAAAAAAAAAAAAAAAAAAAAGCAAGATCTATCCTTGACTTCATTTTCAGTGTCTGCCTGGAGCCACTGTGCAAGCAAATCTGAGGCAGACTGGCACAAGGATGGGCGCCAGGTATGGGGAGACACCATAAAAAGGTGGTGGTGGGGGTATCCTTCAAATTTTTAGGGTCACAAAGTGTTCTGCTTCATGAAACTCCTGGCAAAACTGCTTGAAAACATCAGTATGTTCAAGCAGAAAAATAAACATGGCATTTCCGATGGGATGCTCGTGATGACACCATCCACAATGCGTTCATCTCTTTTTCTAGCAACAAGTACTTGAAAATATTTTAAATAAATAAAATAAAATCCAACCCACCAGCAGAGGTTTTTCACAGGACGTCAGGTATCAGCAGCTCAGGTGTTGAGCAAAGCCTCGGACACAAGATTTCCTGACGAAGCCACAAGGTTGAGCAACTCTGCCACAGCAGCCAAGAATTCCCCTTGATATCTGCACAGGTTGAGAGTGCTGTGCTGGCCTTTCCCTGTCCAGAAAACTTGCCAGCTGTTTGATTCAAAGCTTCCCTCATCCTCCAGGAATCCAGATGCAGCTTCGGCATGATCCCAGCTCAAATTATTTTTAAAGCCCCTCTGTGCTCTTTAAATGACATGATAATTAAGATTAGAAAACAACAATCAATCCAGAATGTGAGAATAACACAGAAAGCTTAAAAAAGAAAAATAAGGTTGGTTTCAATTGTGCAATCCTTCTCTAGGATGAATTTGTTAGAGACAATCTGGATAGGAATCTTTTAAGTAAGCCAAGAAGTTTAGAAGGGATAAAAGGAATGTGTTAGTGAATCCAAACTGTTAAAGCAATTTTCAGAGTATTTTGCCATTTTTAAGTGTAGCGTTCTGGCTCTTCAAATATTTTGTGATTTTTAAGAGGTATATTTTATTTTCAAGTTACTGGGGAACTAAAGCAGATCATCATCTTGCTAAGTACATACATGTGTGCTCCAAATGCCCAGAAAGATAAAATACTGTAAAACAAGACTACTCAGGAAATTATTATACACAGGAACAGCATAAATAACCAGCACTGATAAGACCAGAAAATTGCCATAGGTAGGCCAAAAAAAAAAAAAAAGTCAAACCCAGTCCAATCTCCAGCAATAACTTAGCACTAAAAGTGGACAAGCTTTGTGTGGTTCTGCTCCCACATCCCTTCCCTCTTCCAGCAAAAAGTGACTAGAAAGACACTGGGACATATCCCAGGGAGGTAGCTTCCACAACTCTAACAGAGCTTTATTTTTTTTTTTTTTTGCCATTTAGTTGTGTTAAGGAGGACAAAGCGTGGAGAACTGGGGCATCCAGAGGCCCATCTCTCTATAAAGGCTGCCTCAACCAATGTAACTGTCTTAGCCATTTTTTTGTAGAGTGCTACTTTAAAAATTGCGGAAAAGAAATCACATCAGAATTATTAGCAAGACAGTGACTTTACTATTCTTTGATTAAAACAACACTGCACTGCACTCGGGGATTACAGGAAAAGGTCAAACAAAGGCTTTGCACTAACAAAGCTGCTCTGAAATCTTGGAAAGACCTCAAGTTTCGTGGAGCTAAACCACAGCTGCGAAGGTACAAGGGAGCAAAGTGCCTCTGTGGGGACACTGCTCCCGAGCTGAGAATTTGTATTCTCTGCCATCAATTCTCCTACCTCTTATACTTCATACTGACCTTCTTTTTTACACTTCTTTTTCTTTTTTTTTTTTTTTTTTTTTCAGAGGGCATTCATTTAGTCTGGCTAAGAGGCTTCTCATTGCCGGGGAGTAATGACAGCAGAAGATGGAGGGACATGAAGGGGCTGGTCCATGGAGTCAGTGGCAGGAACCAAGAGGAGCATCCCATGGTGGCCCTGGCTACAATGGGGTGGATGGTGAGTGTCCCCTCCATGGGTTTGGCTCCTCATCTCTGCCAAAGGCATCAGGCCTGGCACAACAAGAGTTGCCTTCTGCACTACCGTGGCTTTGTATAACCAAAATATTGCCTGCATGATTTTTTTTAATTTTTATTATTATTATTTTTACACCCCTCTCTCAACATCAAAATGTGTTCTAATCTCTGGCACATTTAAAGCTGTTGTTAGAAAATCCTGTAACAAATTGTCTTCAGATAAATTAGCCAACATTCTTTATTCCTCAGTGATATATCTCATCTGCAGGACTGGCTGTGCATTTTACTGTGTTCAGTCCCAAGTACACGTGACAGGATAACAAGGAGAACCTGCAGAAAAATTCATCTCTGTGTGCCATTGGCTGCTTTAGATTCAGAACTCAGCCTCTTATTATTACTATTATTATTATTATTAATAATAATAATTTTAAAAGACAGTTCATCTGTATATTATATTTTTTCTTCATTTTTTTTAATAAATAGTTTATAACTGATTTCATATCACACCTTCACAGAGAAACATTTTAGCTGTAGAAATGTAGCAAAGTAGGTCACCCTTCTGATGGATTCCAATTTAAATAATATCTTGGTGCATCCTCATGTTTTAAGGAAGGGTGAAACTGTGAAGATGTTAGAAGCAAAACATCTGACATCTGCTATGGCCGCATGGGAAATCTGCCTATGCCAAAGACCAAGAGTGCAGAACTATTTTAAGAACTCTTTCCACTGTTGAACGACTTGGTGCATGTTGAATGAGATTTTTGCTAGCAGGAATTATGCCACCTGGAAGCCAGGAGACTGGCACAGAAACATCAGGAATTATACCCTGAAAAAGCATCAACACAGAGAGCTGGCCATGCACACGACACCTCTGAACTCACAAACCTCTGTTGCGGGGGCTCCTCCTGTGCGAGGCTTTGCTAAAAAGCTTTGTCTCCTTCAGTCCCAACCACACACATCTGCATCTCATGGGGATTACCCTGGTGTTGGTTTGGTCAGAGTTGCAGTCAGGTCAGAGACTGCCTCAACACCGGCATGGACTGCACTGCCCATAATCAATCTTACAGGACAAAATGGAAAAAAATTATCCAGTGTCAGCCCCTGACACCTCAAGTCCTTCCCCATTTTGCACGCTTCCCCCAAGCAAGTCTTGGGTTGGTTTTCTAGATGCCCACATGTTTTTTTATCTTCTTGCAGCACCACAGAAGATTAAATAAGTAAATAAGCAGTAGGACATGATTAATCAGTGAAATCAAGAATAACAGAAAGGCTTTGCAAAGTGTCCCTCGGATTTGCTTAAGAAATTTAGTAGTTGAAAACAGGGCTTTTACCCTGAGCTCTCACTTCATGCTCCAAACCAGTGCCTGATGCAGAGGAAACAGCATTTGCACACCTCAGCCTCCCATTAAAGATTTTGGGCAAAACATGCAAGCAATTAGTATGCGTGAGAGCTCCTTTATGTCTTTGCTGTTGTTCACCAGAAAGTACTTGGGAAATTCTGCAACTGAGTTTTAAAGGGGAAAAGGGGGATAATTGTAGCCAACTGAACCTTGACAAATGTTTTTCCCTAGCTCTATCAGATGTGAACAGATTGCATATCCACTTACAGGAAAGTGCAGGCTTGCTATTACACTTCAGAAGGAATCTCCATTAATAATTTCAAGTATTTGGAAAAGTTCATGCACTCCTGCTGAGCTATTGTTGAGGAATTTTTGATTAGGTAAAAGATTTTATTTTTTCTTGAGCCAAGTATGTGCATTTGGCAGAACGACACACACCCAGTATGCTACTGGAATGGTATCAATCTTGGCACAATGCTCTCCAAGTTTCTCTTGCTATAAGCACTGCTTGGGGAGAAAAAAAAAAAAAAAAAAAAAAAAGGAAAAGGAAAAGAAAAAAGAAGAAAGGACAAGAACATAGAAGATAAGTGTTGTTTCCATGAAGAGAATACAACGTGTCTCTGTCCCTGAGGAGGAGGTCATAGGGCAACAGGTGGAATGAAAGCCTCCAGCAAAAACTCCTTTAGAGCTTTCTTCAGACAGGTTTAAATCACTCTGCTTTACATAGGACTGGCCTTTGACTCGTGCTATCGCTTGCCCCGGGGCACTTTGCCACACAGGCTTTCTAAGGATGGTTTATAAGGCATCTACAAGATGTTGCTGAACTGGGTGTATGACAGATGGACCTCACGGCAGGCAGGGGCTGATGAACGGGCTGGCTGAAAAGCCTGATTAGCAAAGCACGCATCAAAAAGGCAGCACGGATCGAGCGACACAGGAAGAGTCTTTTTGAAGATACACAGTTTAAATAAGGAACAGAGCTAATTGGGCTTTTAGAGAATAATTATGGATCATATGACTTAGTCAAGAGTGAAATGCTTGTCAAACACAGCTAGGCTTTATTTAATCTTTTATGATTAAATCCCTTTTATAATTCTAAGCTTTGGAATGACTCCCTCAGCACCAAAGAACAAATTAAACCTGCTAAATGGAGTTTAATTATACTCTGATAGCTGTCCCCACTCCCTCCAAACACTGATAAAAGCCTTTGGTGCAAATACTACCACTAAATCATAATAAAAGAGAAGCCCCTAGTTTCGAGCAATGGCTGAATTACTGCTATTTTGATGCTCTTTCCTTTTATCGAGTAGGAAATGGCTTTGTGCCACTGGACAGTTTACAAGTTACACCACCACCAAGGGGAATACTTTTAAGACAAGTGTCTAGGAACATGCTCTGATGCTTCTGCATTTTCTACACTTTGGGGATAGCTCCAAAAAGGCAGTTTGATGCCAGAGAAGCAAGAGCTGTGCATTTAATTTTGAGGCTCCTCTCCCCACAGCAGATTCATAGAACTGGGTAAGGCACTTTGCCTTCCTGCAGTGTTTACAGGGGCTGGGAAAAAAATCCACCGTTGCAAGGATGCTGCACCCTCAGCTCTCTTGTGAAGGTAGGCTGCAACCTCCACACTAACACCAGCAACAGCTCAGCCTTATGGTAAATCAATAGGAAAAATAAATAAATAAATAAATAAATAAATAAAAATAATAAAAAACTCTGCTGGGGTCAAACATACTGTGCTGCCAAAGCTGCTTCTCACCATGAGCTGTCTTCACATCGTGTCCTTCTCTCATCTCCATAAAAAGCCTTCAGGAACCCGTTATGTTTGGTGGTGCCGATTTGTTCTTTCACCTTCAGTGATACACCAAACCATCACAGCCCATGGCATAGCTGAGGTCTCTCTTAGAGCTGTGAACCCCTGAGAGATGTGTAATCAAATCCTCGAGACCAATTCGAGGAAAAAAAAAATCAGTTGTTCCTGATAAGCCAGCCACAGTACTGATGCTTAACTGCTGGTGTGTTGAAAGCGTTGAATGGCTTTTACTCTTGATCTACACATGCAACCACTTTCCTAACCAAACTGTCAAAGCTTAAGACAAATATCTCAAAGACATACCAGATTAGTTGACTCATAGACCAAAGACAGGCCTCAGGCTACAGAAGTGTGTAAAAATGGCTTGTAGGCATCCCTACAGTCTTAGGATAGGCACTGTATAGCCTGTATTCCTCCCTGTAGTGCCGTTTTACCAAACACCAGCAACATTACAGGCTACAAACATCTTTAAATACGTAATCTGAATTTGCATGAGAAATAACACCCCAGAGATCACTAGTGTGTGAAGATTTCCCTCCAAAAGGAAAAGTGGTTATGTAAAGGACATAATATTATCCAAAAATAGAGAGATTAACATCATTTGCATCAGGAAAAATTAAAAAGCAGCAGAATTTTGGATCTATTTGTAGCCCCAATTAATTGTGTGGTATTAGCAAGCCCTCTGGGTAACAATACAGCCGCCAAAAGTTGATGTTGAAACTTCCAGTGTGCCCCACGACCTCACAAAATAGTTTCGTACCCAGCGTTGGGTAACATTTTCAGTGCAGGGGGTCCTCTTTGGTTTCCAGCTTGCATACTCATCGACTCTAAATTCATTAATGATTATTTCATTTCCTGTGGCTATATTCAAAACCACAAAGTTCTTGCTCATACAGAAATCTCCTAGTCAAAGGCTTAACTCTGCATTAATTCAGCATTACCAGGAAAGACTAGCCTCCTGGCTGAATTCAGCCCTCCGTTATCCCTGTAGAGAGAATGTCCTGGCTTGTCTGCGACACAGCCATATTTTCTATCACAAATGTTGGCAGTCCTTTATCACCACAACAAAACAAAACAAAACAAAACAAAACAAAACAAAACAAACAAACAAACAAACAAAAGCAGGTGTTACAGAGCACCCACTGTGCTTTGGACAGAAATAAAGAAGCTAGCCACACGATTTATGCAGCTATATTCAAAATATTATGTAGATTGCACATGTGTTCTGACCCCCACATAAAAAAAAAAATAAAATACAATTCCATAGGAAAGTCTCAAGCATAGTGAAGCTTATCACACACATATTGTATTAGACCTGTATCAGCTGAACACTCTCAGCCTCTTTTCTTTTTCTTTTTTTTTTTTTTTTACAGCCTATCTTGGGCTGCCTCAGCTGTCCTGTGGTTGTGCATGGTGCGTTATAAATAAAGAAATAAAGAAAATATTTTCTCACTTTGAAATCCACAGAAATTACATAATTTCAAATCACAAATTTAGAACTAAGTAGTCTTTGCTTTCCTATCATCATAAATGAAAAAGTGTTTTGAGAAGAGGCAAATGCAAAATGCTTCAAGGATGCTGGTTTTGAGCACAGTTATGAGGATAAAAGTAATTTGTAATTGTATGTGACCTGGCTGATTCTCTATTTCTATCTAATTTGATAGCCAAATGTTTTTTACAGGACAGCTGCAAATTAGTAGAAACTTTTTAGGGATCTTTTATGTGCCTGATCATAGTTGCCTGATCAACCCCCTCTCTCATTGATGTCCATGTATGATCCAGACCTAGAGGGTTTGCAAATGGCAAAATATGTGCTCTATGAGAAGGGTAGAGCAGTCAGCTCTGAGAAATTTAAATTCAGTGAGTTCTGACTTTGACGAAACACATTTATGTGGTTTTGTGTTGTTTGGAGCAGCAGTTTCTTTTACTCAGATTTTAAGCAGTTGCCTGCACATTTAATATCTCATTTGTTCTTGATAAAGCCTGCAGTTTGGAAAAATCTCTTCCCAAGCACATGATTTTGGAACAATTTCTGCTCTGCTGGCCAGCTACTCTAAGTCCCTAGAAAGAAGTCAGGCAGCCTTGAAAGGTAATTATGTCCTGCTGGGCATATGCCATTAGCCCAGAAATTACACCAACAGCTACACAGCATTACCTGGAGGCTTGTATGGAAACAAGCTAAAAAAATTGTAGTGTCTGCCTTCCCTCTGTTCTTTGAGATACTTCTTAGCAGTATGAAGTTATAATATTGGCATTTGTTTTAATATTTTACACTCCATTACCCTACTCCTTATCTTTGCACAGATCCTTATCTTTGCTTCATGGATCTCAGAAGCATGGGGACGAGGTGGAAGTAGAAGAATAAGGTGGCTGTCACACATATGCAAGCCATGTAGGTTTCCTAAAAAAGAGGCAGAAATCTCATTAAGCTGTGGAATGAAAGACAGCGTAGTTGGATTTTTGTGGCTTTCCCAACTTGTCAATTTGAACTAAAATGTGGATATACAGATAGACTGTAAAAAAGGCTCAATGCTATTAACAAGTGGGATGTTTTAATGCTTTAGGATACCTATTGTTTGAAGACCATGATGCCACTAAATGCAAGTGGAAACATTCAACCGCCTCTTGCTCACAGTTTATCTCACATTTACTCGATTAAATGGTCATTAGGATTTCAAAAGCTGCAGTGGACGAGCCAAGCCACTCTCACAACGCTACAGACCATTTACAAGAAATAAATGTCTGGCTGGTTTGAAGCACAAACCGTAAGGCACGAGGGAAGGCATGAGTCACGGCTGGGAGAGGCAGGGTGGCTCTCGTCACAGAAGGTGGGCATAAGCAGCAGTGCCAGGGCTGCCTGAGCAGAAAGCTGAAATCACCACTGGCCAGGGCCGTCCAATTCGGCAGGCAAGGTGTTTGACTCTGGATTACCCATAGAGTTAGGAAAAAAATCATCCAAAATGTAAGTGGTGCCAACAGGCAGATCCGGTGCTTGATGAAGAGAGCGGATGGAAAAGGCTCCTGAGGTCTGCATGCTCCAGATCACACCGGGACCATCTCCATCCACACGATTTGTGTCTCCAGAACGGATATGGACAGAGCATGGGTTTCAGCCGAGTCACTGACACTCAGCATCACTAAAAACTGCCAACAATACAGGTGTTAAAGCTGTTAAAATACGCATCCCAAATAATATATTTTTTTAAGTGTGCAATCTATTATTTACTAAGTGTTTACTGAAACTCCTGACGTGAATTAAGTGCAAGGTCCCAACCACAGTGCACTCTGGGGGCTGAGTGAACGAAGACGAGCAAAGTCAGCCAAAAGAAAAAACAGAACAAACCCAATAAAAACAGCGTTCCTAACCCCTCGGCTAGCTCCATCTGCACGCAAGCAGAAAGCTGCATAAATCTGCCTCAAAGCTGCCCCCTGTATAAGCACCTTCCAGCCCAAGTCTCCAGCTAAGGCCTCATGGACATCTTTGCAGTTTTTGGGTCAGCAGGATTTACACACACAAATGAGTGAAGGCAGCGTTAGAGGTGAGACACCACTCATGAAACTCTCACATCTTATAGCAGGAGGGATAATAACTTTGGCAGTGGTTACCATCAATAAGCCAACTTTCTAAGTACTGTTTTGCAGATGAGATCTTTAAAAGAAGAACACATTACAATTTTCCTCATTATATAAAAAAAATAAAATAATAATAATAATAAATTGATGTTGTCATGCCTTAAAAATAGTATGCAATCAAGAGGGGATAAAACAGTACAAAGCAAAACTGGTTACAAAGTCAACATAACTTTCATGTTCCTTGATATCTGAAATTTTCAGTCGCAATTACACTTAGTTTCTCCTCTCTTTTCCCAGATACTTTCTCCAGGACTCAGGCACACTGAAATGGAGTAAGCTGGGAAAAATCCTTAATGTTAACCTTAGCCAAAACCTAAAAATAATAAATCCTTCTGAAAGGAAGCTCAAAAAAAAATAAAATTAATTGAATGTTCTCTCTCGAGCCAACAAAGATGTAAAAGTAAGATACAACAAGCATGCAGAAATCACTTTCATCTACAACAAAGCAGGTCTCCCAGGATTTTCCAAACTTATCTGTTCTTCTGTCATTCAAGGTATGATGATTTCAACTATATACACTGAAATCTGATTAAAAAAACAGTATTCAAGATGCTGTAGACTTCAAACTGTAATTTCACCTAGAGAAACTGTTGCTGCATGCACACAAATGCAGTGTTCTAAAATGGTGCTTTAGGGAAGGATAAGAGAATTTATTTTCATGTATGTATTTTAATACTTATACCTTCATATATACATATGCAGAGTTTATTATATGCATTATAAAGATTATATTTATAGGTATAGTAGTATATTTTACATATATATGTTAAATGTAAAGCTTGTCTTAGGAGCATTTTGCCAAAACCATACTTTCTCTGCAGTACTCCACAAGGCAAGTTTTCCTGTCTGGTGTGTAAAATCTCACTGGATACAGTGATGCTATTAATATTCCTATAGCTTTCCAAGTAAACTGTATTTCCCCAGATATTTATGGGCACAAGCAAATTTAAATGAGGATTAGAAGCTCTTTAAAAAAAAATCTTCCATCATCCTCTCTATATACAGCTAGAAATCATGCATTGCTTACTGTGTCAATAATATCTGGCATATTTTAAATTTTCTTTCCCTTGATGAACTACATCAACCATTTGGTTTTGTTTAGATGTTTATACTCCACAAGCATGCTAATCACACAAGTGATAAATGTAGTCACTTGGGAATTTTGCATTTTCGATTGACTCTCAATAACTTACAATTATAAACATTAGGTCATAGTCTCAAAGTCTCTCTATAAGCAGGCAGTATGTCCTGGAAAACCATTTTCCTTGTGTGGTCTGAGCATTAAAACACCACTGGCAAAATGTCAGTAAATATGCAAGCAGTTTAAGTTTTTATCCCACAGTAAATATCGCTTTGTTCCTCAAAACAAATCACTGTTGAAGTTTGCGGGCGCTTAGCATAACCTCCTACCCATTTCTTCCCCACCCAATAAGTTTTAACGCCAGCTGATGAGAGACACTGATATTATAGTAGGAGTTGGCTGCTGTTACCAGGCACAGTAGTTTTTAAAGCACAGATACGGTCTAGGCATGTTGCTTAAGAAAGAAAAATATTGAGACCCATCCAGTCCCCATTGCTGCCCACACACTGTGAAGCTGCAAAAGCCTTTGGGGGGCAAAGAGGGGGCTCTTCATACCTGGGCTAGGGCTTATACATGTATATAAGGAGGTTCAGGACAGTTGTCCCCAAACTACAAGTTATTGTGTTCACAGTGTCATCCTTATAGGACTTGCAGCCCCTGAAACAAGGATCTTAATTACTTATTTAGTGACCCTTAGTAAACCTTCCCTCAGCACAGTGAAGACTTGATTTGATGGTGGTTTTTATTTTGCTTGTTTGTTCATTCCAGGTTTTACAGCTTAGTTTCATAGCAGAAAGTAGCCCATTCCTAACTCGTTATCTTGATACACTCTAAGTCCAAGGACATTGGCTTCAAAACGTGCTTATTACAAAAGTAACAACCAAAAAAACCAACCCAGTCTTTTCAATCAATGACTCATAAATCTTACTACTGGGCTGATAAATATTGTCAAGGTTAACCAAATAAGTCAGTCAAATATAAGTCAACAATATGGATTTTTTTTTTTCTGACAATTTTAAAGGAAACAGCATCAGTACTGAGGCAGAAAACTGAAAGTTTGCTGGGTCTGCAGTGCAACAGCCCACACTCCCTTCACGTGAACCGACATCCATCCATCCACATCAACGGCACCCCCTCTGACAGCTGGATGGCATTTGTTGTGAAAAAGGCCTCTCAAATATAATAAATAAAGAAATTAAAAACATCAGCTGAGTTTTGGGCAAAACAAACAAACAAACAACCACGACCCAACAAATGAATGAATGCCACAGGAGCGTCTAGAAGTCTTTCACATGGACTAGCCTATGAGCTGGTAAAAACTCATCTAGATCTATGGAAGGAACAAACAAGCTTATTTTTATTTCATTTAAACCAATTAGCAATAGAGTGATCTCTCTCCTCTCCCTTCCCCAAATCCTGCAGTCATTGGGAATTTACTAAAATGCACCTAGTGTCTACTTAGAGCACAGGTTTACTGTGCTGATGCCATTTAACAGTGTGCAGAGACCACATTAAAAACAAGTGGAACAGCCTAAAGCACAATAAAATTATGACTTTTTCCTCCTTTTCTTAAAAATGACAGCAAGCTTATAGCTGTCACAGCTTAAAATATCATTTCACACTTCCCTGTAACCCCCGTATAAATTATGGTTATCAAGGAATGTCATATTCTATGTCATATGCTTCCCAATATTCATCTTACAGTTGGATTTCTCATTTCAGTTGACAGATATGAGAGATCATATATAGCCTGTAAACACCCTACTTCTGATACCTCTCAAGAGATTTGAGCCAATTTGTGTTCTTACAATCTTTCCCATCATATCGGTTAATTCAGACTTTTCTGAAGAAGTTAATGTTTCTTGAGATCTCCACCCATTTTTTGCTAGATTGTACCCCCCACTCTGGAGATCTGAGCCAAAATAACAGCTTGAGATTTGGTTATTGGCTTTAGGACTGGAACTATGTTTTCAGATCCCAAAGACGCAATAACTGCTCTTAACCTATGACAAATAATTATAACAAAGAGATTTGGTTTATTTCTAACTTTCTTTGGTACGTGTCATATTCATAAATGGAATATGAGTATTTCCTTTTGTATTGGGAAACAGAATGGAAGGTGGGGAAAAGAAGGCGGGGGAAAGGGGAAGATTGGAGGGTCAGATAGGATGCAACCTTGGAAAGTGTTTCGGGCCACTTGATCCATCTGAAAAGGTGGCCTGTCTCCCTGGTGGTACCGAGCACATCATCTGCTGCTGGCTTGCATTCCCACAAGCTGTGAGGTAGCCCTACTGCAGCTCAGGCATTTACAGCACAGAGCTTAGGCATGGGATTGGATTTAGTCCAGCATCACAGTTCGGAACACACTGACACACAGAAAGTAACTTCATCACATCAGCATCCTAGCTTTTTGGAAAAATAAGCATGCAGACCAAAAAAAAATCTGCAAAAGATAAAGTTCACTAGTTTACCTTCCTTTAAAATCACAGAATCCCAGAATGTTTTGGGTTGGGATGGACCTTAAAGACCATCTAATTCCAACCCCCTGCCATGGGCAGGGACACCTCCCACCAGCCCAGGCTGCCCAAAGCCCCAGCCAGCCTGGCCTTGAGCACTGCCAGGGATGGGGCAGCCACAGCTCCTCTGGGCAGCCTGGGACAGGGCCTCACCACCTCTGAGTGAGGAATTTCTTCTTTATATCTAATCTAAATCCCCCTTCTTATAGTTTAAAGCCATTCCCCCTTGTCCTATCACCCCACCCCAACACAGAGTCCCTCCCCAGCTGTCCTGTAGCCCCCTTTAGGCACTGGCAGGCCCCTGTAAGGTGTCCCCAGAGCCTTCTCTCCTCCAGGCTGAACGCCCCCAGCTCCCTCAGCCTGTCCCCACAGCAGAGCTGCTCCAGCCCTCTGAGCATCCTCATGGCCTCTGGATCTGCTCCAACAGCTCTGTGTCCTTCTTGTGCTGGGGGCCCCAGAGCTGGGTGCAGGGCTCCAGGTGGGGTCTCACGAGAGCAGAGCAGAGGGGGACAATCTCCTCCCTGCCCTGCTGCCCATGCTGTGTTGGCACAGCCCAGGACATGGCTGGCTTGCTGGGCTGCAAGTGCACATTGGCAGCTTATGCCCAGCTTCTCATCAACCAACACCCCCAAGTCCTTTTTCTTGGATCTGCTCTCAATGCATTCTCCTTCCAGCCTGTATTTGTGCTTAGGATTGCCCTGACCCAAGTGCAAAACCTTGCCCCTGGCCTTGTTGAACCTCACGAGGTTCTCACCAGCCCAGGTCCCTCTGGATGGCCCCTTCCCTCCAGTGTGCCAACAACACCACTCAGCTTGGTGGCATCGGCAAACATTCTGAGGGTGCACTCGATCCCACTGTCCATGTCACGGACAAACATGTTAAACAGCTCTGGTCCCAGTACCTGCTCTGAGTGTCCCTGAGGGACATGATTCATCACCAGTTTCCACTTGGACATCAAGCCATTGACTGCTACTATTTCAGTCTGACCATCCAGCCAATTCCTTACCCAGAGTGGTCCATACATGAAATCCACATCTTTCCAATCTGGAGACAAGGATGTCTTCTGGTACAGTGTCAAATGTTTGATCTAGCTCATTTTACTTTCAAGCACTACATTTGTCAGGTTGTAAAATTGACCCAGAGTATTACATTTCACTTACCAGTTCCATGAGGATCTGGAAAAAGTCATTGGTACTTTTTGCTTGTATATTTTTCATTCTATTTGTTTATATATAAAAAAATTACAGAACAGTGCCCATGCAGCACACGGCCAAGTATCCATGTGACTGCGTTACTCTAAAATTATCTGTCAGTACCTCTGAGCCCTCCTCACAGTTAGTTACCACTCACCAACTCCTGTGGGTGGCTATTTCTAAAGAGCTGTTAGTGTCCATATCTAGCACTAAATGTGTCAGTAACTCAAATATTTGGCAAGCTTGGACTTCTCTCTGTCAAGTGATCAGAATGCCTTTGGGGATGATCTGCTGCTGTGAGTCTGGTGACTCACAATTGAGCTGTCCTTCATTCATGTCCCAAGGACTTCAAAAAATAAATAAAGAAGGTGGAATCTTACTCCAAACTTCTGAAATTTTGTATAATGACCCTTAAATATAGAAAGTCAGGAGAAAGCAGCTATAAAAGTTGGGCTGGCAGTTAATTGAGTAGCAGGGACATGTCTGCCTTGACTTCATCCTGTAAATCCTCATTGTATAGTAAGGTCCGACTCAGAGTAAAAGTCATCACAATTGAGCAATTTCTACACACAGTGGAAAGTACAGTCATAGCCTCTCTCTCTGGCCATTGAATCATTTCAAACTTGCTGCAAGTTTTTTTTTTTCTTTTTTTTTTTTTTCCAGAAAGACTCTTATTCTTCCTGGCTGAGAAATACATGGAGAAGTTCCACCAAGAAGAGACCTCCTTGTAATAGTGCTAATTGTCCTTTCAGGATCCCTGTTTACAGTAGTATAGAAAGGATGTATTTTGTCTTCATGCACTCCTATGCAAACCCCGGGTCTGACCTTGCAGCCTCTGGAACAGAGTCACGTCTGTTCGGGAGATGATATCACTCATGTTGCTCCTGTATCAGCTTTCTGCTGGCATTGGTTCAGTTCTTCCTATAAGCAACAACCTCCCTTTCCCCAGCCCTCAGCTCATTTGAACCTTTTATTGGTATAACTGCTGTTTTCTCAGTTATTCCAGCTTTAAGGGTCACTGGAGAGTCAACCTCCAGGTCAGCTCCTTGCCCTGTTACTATTCAGAAACAAGCATCTGTGAAAGTCACCTAAACTCACAGAACAAGACAACCCAACTCTTCACCCTCCTAATAAAAGAAAACAAAGCCAAAGTATCCCAACCTGTAAACCAGCAGCCTCTAGACTGGATTTGAGCAGGAAGTATACAGACAAAAGCTTCTCTTTTTTATATGTGTCTCGAGCCATCTAATCCCAGAACTGCCACTTTGAACAACTTAATAAAGAGCAAACTTTCTGTTCTTTGAACAACACCATGGGCTATTCCTCACAATTGTATCCCTGGAGATACTATATGATTGATGCTCAGATCTGTGGATCAGGTACTGAGAAAAACACACTCAAACATCTCCGTCCACTCTCAAAAAAGAATGCAATAAAATACCAATAAAAATCTATTATTTCAAGAATTCCTGCACACTGGTAACATTAGGGCTATAATTCTCTTTCAGCTTTTAAATCATGCTGTACAAAAGACTTACCATGATTTAGGTACATTTAAGAGACTCTAACATTAAATAAATAAATAAATAAATAAAAATTATCCTACTAGGATTCAGAAGGAAAAGTCAACACTGAGGGCCAGACAAAGCATGCTCTGCTCCAAGCTTGCATGAATATGTTCCTTGAGAAAATATGTTCCTTGAGATATGTTCCTTGGGATATGTTCCTTAGGATATGTTCCTTGAGAAAACCTTCAATTTAAACACAATTCTGCTTGATGGCAAATATTTTCTATATTTCCTTGTTTTGTTTGTTTCCAGGGATATTTGTTCCATGTTAACAATGACAAGGGGGACAATCAAAAAGAGACGGCACCATCACAGGATGTTGAGCACAGCCATGGAAGTCATTCAGACAAGAGATAAGATTTCCCACGTTCACCGCTTTCAATAACAAAGCTGAAAGCCCAGCCAGAGCACCAGAGAGGAAGAAGCACCCGATACTGAGGCACCAGGCCATGATTTGTGAGACTGATGATTTCAAGCCTGCAGAACTCAGCCATAAAATCACATGCACTAGGGCAAGGCATAGAGCCGGTGTCTTTAACAGCCTGATTGTCACAACCCCAAATACTTCCAGGTACCTCATAAGCACAACCACAGCCTGGGGATGGCTGGCTTGTTTGAGATGAGGGTGGCACTAGTGCTGCCCATGTGAGCTAGGAATCAACTTAGCCAACTAGACACCTGGATGTGTAGCACACAAGGAAGAAAATTACTCTGCACACATTTCTGCAAGCTAGGAAGAATCTAACCTATGCAGCAGGGAAGAGAACTTCTCCAAGGTAGGTGCTTACATACCAATGCTTGCAAGAACCTATGACCATGCCCAGACATCCCAGAGCAAATCAGTTCCAAATCCAGAAGCCATATTTCCACATTACAATTCATCTATTGAGACCAATGTCTTAAAGCTTGGTACTTCATATTAATCATCAGGAAAATAGCTGTACAACCTCTAAGTAGGACTGACTCGTACCTTTCCACAAGGGACACCACTTCTTTCCGCCTAGGAACCACTTCCCTCTTCCCATCAGATAGGTTCTCCATGCCCTGTGAACCTTGGCAGCCCTCCTCCTCACTGGTCCCAGGTCACTCCTCATTTTTGAAAGCAAACGACCAGGCTGTTCCAGTTGAGGTCTCACCACAGATTTGCACAGTAGGAGTAATGTTTCACTGGACACACTGCAGCACCACTCTTGCCTGTCTCATTTCCAGTTCCTGTTTTCCCCATAGCCAGACCTTTGCCAGCTGATGAGTCTCTCACTTCCAGCGTCATCTCCTGATAGAGAGAATTGCCCCATTAATCCCTCTGTTCCAGACAGATCTGCCTTACCTCTTTAAATAATACACGGAACAACAAAGGGTTTTGATAATCCCTGCCGGAGATCAATTCCTGCCAAGTTTTGACCACTGTTTATTTTCTCTCATTCCTAAACATCTAAGTACCAAAGGCAATGATCCACCAAACAAGATTGTTAGAAAAGCAGAAACATTCCAGTGACTGCATCTATTCCTGCAGGGAAATACTGGAGAAAGTCTGGCTGAGGTGACATTTCTAAAGCAGAGGGTTTTTGCACTCCCCTTTGGCTTTTCTCAAATGGTGGAAAAAGGGGGCATTTCTCAGCACCTCCTTATGGTGCTTGATTCCTCAGGGGAAAGCTCACCACAGTTTCTTTCTAAATTCTAGGAAAAAATCCAGAGATTTCAGTGACATAGCTTTTCCCTTATTTATTCCAGGTAATGGGCTGTGTAGGCTCTTCACCACCATGCTCTGGCAGTTCGGATATTTCAGGAAGACTCATTCTGCACCTCTGCAACTCTGCTTGTCCCGGTGTGAAAACTAATCCTGTATGGCTGGGGTTTCCATAGCCCTTTACCAGCTGCTACATTTCCTGGCAGAATATTTAAAAAAAAAATATCTATGCATCTTTACGTATGCAATCAGACCCATCTCCCCGCTTTTCTCTCTAGGCTGATCAGATTGTTTCACGTCACACGACACAGTGTGAAGGTCTACAGGGAGAACAGCATGAGCTTGCCATGGCATATTGCTGATGGCTGCTTCTCCCCTCTGGACATATCCAATTCCTGCTCTGACAGACCTAGACGTGCTCTCCAGTCTCCTGATCCGGATGAAGTTTTTCCCACCTCTACACTGAACTTGCAGCCCTATTTAACAAAGTTAAAATACTTGCAAGCAAATGAAGAAAATCTTCAAGGCAACTTTGCAGTCATCTGTACACAAATGTGTGAGGGCTAAAGTCACACATCTAGGAAGGAAAAATGCAGACCCTTGGTCAAAACTACTGGTGAGATGCTTTGATAACTAATAAGGGAAAAGGAAGTGCAGGCTCTGTCTTCGTGTTTGGAAATAGCATACATGACCCTGAACTTAAGCATCTTCTCTGGTCTCAATAGTTTGAGGATGTTGATAAATGAAGGAGGATGCAGAATAACAGAGAGGCTGACCTGAAGGGGAGGGAATATAGAGGATCAGCCTAGCTGGCTTGTCAAAGTCTTGACCATATTCTAAAATGAGATTTGTGATTTTTTTTTCTCATGTAAGTTACAAAGTGCTACCACATATGGGAATTACTCAATCCTTACCAGTCCTATATTCCATAGGGCCCTATCCTTCATGCATCCATTCCAGATCTTGAAGACACAGGGCTATAAATATGAAGGGCTGCTTGCAATTTCCAGTGAAGACACAACAGTCCACTGTGGATTTCCAAGATTTTATAAAATTGCACATCTTATATTTATTTATAAGCAGCCCAGAACTGCTGACTATCCAAACAAGTTATGTGAGAATCGAGCTGTTTTTTTGTTAAAAACAATACCAATATGTTACTCACGACCAAAAATTAAACAAAAATCTATGGTGAGACGGAAAAGTGCTAAAAAAACAGAACCTAATTGTTCATATGCAACAACTGCTGAGTTAGACAATTCCTTGTAAAACACAATCATATTACTTCATCCTGAAGGGAACTGGGAGCCACTGCACAAAAGATGAATACCAGGCTAAATCCCATTTTCACCATCACTTAAAGCAACATAAATCTGGAGAAGCTCAACCAAAGACAATGGAGCTACATCCAATCTGCATGGGTGCCGCAAAACAGATTTTGATCCTGGCTAACTTGTCTTTTCACAGGCAGTAGAAAACAAACAAGAGGCATTCTTGCTGTCTTGGATAAGACTGATTTGTTTAGCACTTGTGTGTATGTACTGTCATATCTCAACCCAACTGTCTTCCCAGCGAATCCATGCTTTACCATTGTAGATATATAAGGCATTGTTAGGATATTTTTAACTTTTTAGCAGTTGTTATTCTAAGCTTATTCAAAATTTTCTTTTGTTATGACTTTCAGCTACATGCTGTAAAATGAAAAACAAAGTGGCTAGTACTCTAAACACCTTACAAAGGGAGTGACTGACCATCCAGCTGTAGCCTATGAACTACCTCAGAGCATTTAACAGAACAGTACATTGTGAAAAATTTACTTTATAAAGAAATACATTTAAAAAATGATTTTGAAAACTAAAGAAATAAAGGTTTGCTATAAATGATACAAACAAAAAACAGTAGCTTTCTGTGTC
This sequence comes from Anas acuta, assembly GCF_963932015.1. NCBI lineage: Eukaryota > Metazoa > Chordata > Aves > Anseriformes > Anatidae > Anas > Anas acuta. The sequence goes on from NC_089017.1 coordinate 6,240,683, forward strand.
CCTCAAAGTTTTTTAAAGATAATGCATTTAGTCTGATTTAGCCTAGCAAATAAGCTACCGTCCTTTATGTGTCTTGTTGTTTTTACAGTTGCTACCAAGCAATAGTAACAATAATTAAAAATTAGGGAAAAAAATGCATTTAATTGTAAGACTCATGCTTTAGGAACAAAAGGTGCCAAAGAAGTCAGTCTCTCCAAGAGGCCAACAGTTACACTTCATAAAGATATCATAAAAGGTTTCAGGGAGATCTGAATGCCTTCCAGTAATAGTGTAAAAGGTACAAAGGCATCCTCAATGAAAATTAACTATTTTGTCTCCAGTAATAAGGACGAACTTGAAATTATTTAATGCCTTCAGTTTAGACATTTTTTAAACAACAACAACAAAATAGTTTCTAACAGAATATAGCATCTAATTCTGTATTTATCAAGAACCTGTTCCTCCAAAGAAGCCTTCCTCATAAACAGACACTACAATGGCTTTTCCTTTAGTTATTGAGATCCAGCTGCAGAGAGCTCATTTGACACTTGCCGGCTTGTTCAAGACTCAAATATTAGAAATCTCTGATTCTGTCTGTCATAATTAACAGGCAGCTTGGGATGATTTAAGAGCATTCATGGTCCAGGTCTTCCCCACATCAGCTCTGTTTAGTTGAGAAGGCAACACAGGGTTGGAAACATTTGAATAGGACCATTCGTGAAACTTGCGTTCTCCAGCATGTCCCGCAAACACAAATCCTGTGTCTCCAGAGAGAGACACTACACGGGCTTTTCCAGCTGTTTGACCCTGCTTTGCAGCATTTTTTTTTTTTCCACATGCATCCCATTGTAACAGACAGGATATTGAACCTTTTGAAACAGATTCAATTTTCTGTAATTTTTCATCTTCTTGGCCACCATATTTCCAAGAACAAAGGTCAAGATGGCATTTAATGAAAGGATTACTATGTTTATTTTGATTCATTCTTCTAAAAAATAAGTACTACAAAGCAAAGCACCAACTGGACAATGTGGAATGTAGCCAGGGTCTTCAGTCCTAAGATGCAATTAGGAGGATCTGAACACAGGAAAACTTCCTCTATTTCTGTCCTGAAGATATATTTGTCCTGCATTAACTCTTTGTCAATTCCTTTAGGAAAATTCCTTGGAACACTTTTCTTTTCATTGGAACAATTTATAACTGTAATGGCTCTAAGGTCAATGGAAATGTTTGAAGTCTCTTTGCCCCGGTACTCAAAAATATCCAGCAGACCATATTTGCAAACTAGGATGTGTAAATAAATATGTGTACGTTAGCCATCCTGCTACTGACTACTTGTTTTCTCCTGCTCTTTTCACTCCGCCACAGCTATTTTCGCTGGAGATGTTCCAGTGATGTACCATTAACTTATTCCCACTGTGGAAATGCTCGAGATATTTTTGCAACATAAGAAAACATCACAAAAATCTAATTTGTCTCTCAGTGGATATGAAAAAATACACTTAAAAGGGACTTTTTTTTTTTTTCTTTCTTATCTCAAACAGTAGCATTTTGTTGAACTGGAATGACAAAATCATCCTAAGAAAACAAAGACCAGAGAGTTATTTGAAGATTCAGTTTACAGTGACCTTCTTTGCTGTAGCAGGAACGCTACATCTTAGGGGTAAATCACCAAGTGATTTTTTTTTTTTCTGCAACACATAAATTAGTTTTTTTGCTTCATTTTATAGCTGGAGAAATAGCCAACACTGAAACCGCAGAGTAAAGCTTAGTGGGCAACTGAAGGCAGACTTTGGCATGACGTGGCTCATTGAGGAGCATGGAAACGTAGCCCAGGATCCAGGAGTATAGCTCAGCTGCTGGCAAGACCATCCTAAGGTTAAAAAACCTTGCCTCCCAGGGCCACACTGCCTTCCACTGATGTAAATCTGGAGGGGTGTGGAAAAGGCCCCTTCCAGGCACGTTCAACAAAACCGCTACTCAACAGAGGGTCAGTGTGAGGACAAGAAACAGCACAAACAAGAACCTGTCCAATAAACCCAGCTTGGAAAGTCAAGCAGAAGACTTGCTTCTCTGGTGAGATGCATTTGGTTTGCTTTAACAACTTTTTGTGTTCTCTTTTCATGGAATGGTAACAAGAATTATGAAGTGGAATTCCAAAACTGATGCTATCTGGCATAAGCCCAGTGAAGTCTGTAGAGCTATGTATATGCAAACCCCTGCAATACTGTTCATACAGCACTGTTAGTACCCACTCAGGGGACCAAAAGAGGGATCCATTGACACAGGTTTGGCTTCCAGGAATAATTGAGAAGTGACTAGCCCTGCAAATACATTTTACATGCATTCATGAATGCCGTGTAGATTTCATGAGATCCTGGGCCAGCTTGAAACTTTTCTGCGGGAAAAGAAGCTGATTCAAGATCAGATGCAAGGAGAGGGTTTGAATGCACATCAAATTTATTTTGAACTTACAGGAGTGGCCAGGAGTGTAGTTCTGTATAAACAGGAAAAAACAAACAAACAAACAAACAAACAAACAAAACACAACTTTTGTGCACAAAGCTCTTCACTAAAGCTATACCAATGAAACTCTTGCTTCTCTACAAGAAGTTTCAAAAATAAGAGGAAAGAGGACATGTTAATTTGGTCGAAAGGATAACTCTTTCCCTCTCTCCCCACTAATTGTATACGGGAAGTGCTTGCTGAACCTGAACTCCTGAAGCAGACTCTTACAAGACTGAAAGACTGAAATGGTCTGAAATCTTGGAAGGGTCAGGTCCTCTCTTTGCTCTCTCATCCCTGGCTTAATAGCTTTGGTCTGGAAGAAAGGAATGGGGGAAACTGAAGGGCGAGCGGGACCAGGGAAACACATTCAGAAGTAACATTTTAATAACTTCTCTTTTTCTACTACAGAAGCTGGAAGGCAAGCAGGACAAGGTAGAATAAAAACATATCCCACATTCTCCGTTATTAAAAAAGCACAAAGCGGCATGTGGTTATTTTAAAAGTGGAAAAGCTTAAAGCGAGAAATTTTCTGTGAAAATTCCAGAAAATAAAACCCAACATTTTCTATAAGCTCCTTCATTTCTCAATTTTGAGATTTAAAGGAGTTTCACCAACTGTTCTGTAGATACACATTTTAAGAAGTGGATAGGCTGGTGCCAGTCTCTCCTTCCCTGGAACTGATAACAGAATGTGCAGGAACAGCATAAAACTGCACCAAGGGAGGTTCACACTAAATACATGGAAATTTTTCTTTTAAAAAAAAATATTTTTCTTTTTTTTATTTTTCTTTTCTTTCTTGGGTGGTCAACCACTGGAGCAGGCCTCCTAGAGAGGTGGTAGATGCCCCATGCCTGTCAGTGTTCAAGTGATGTTTGAACAATGCCCTCAAGTAACTGCTTAAACATTTGGCTAGCCCTGAAGAGGTCAGGTAGTGTGACTCAATGATCTTTGAAGGTTTCTTCCAACCAAACTATTTTATTATATTTTACAGACTCCAGGGAGTAAAACATCCTGTGGAGGAGACAGTTTCTTCAGGAGGGGAAAAATAACAACCAAAACCTAATGAGCTTTTTATCCAAATATATTATATATCAAAACAACAAAGTTTCTCTATCTGCCTAAGCAAATATACTATTTTCCATATAACCAGCACATTATGTAATATACCAAGTCAACATCTGAGGCACCACAGATGTCACAATCTGAGACAACACTTACCCGTAGACTGTCTGGGCTATTGTGTAGACGACCAGCCTCACCATGACTGAAATCATCATGATACGGATTCCTAAGTGGACAGAGACCAGCCCAGACTACAAGCATGCAAGGCTGCTGCTGTTCCTTGCTCTTGCCTTAGGAAGCTGCAGTTAAAAGGATTTGTCTATTCCCAGCTGGATCAAGAGTTCACCAAAAGTAGCTCCAGTGACCCCTGGTTCTTCAAGTCTCTCTCTCACCCTTCACTTCTGAACCACTAACATCTACCAAAGACCCTCAACCCCATTTTCACCCGTTTTTTCTCTTCCCACAGATGCTTTTATAAAGATTAAATAATTTTCCCCCTTGGCTATTTTTGTTTGAATTATAACTCATTTCAGCTTTCAAAGGCAATAATCTTTAAGCTAAGGGTTTTGTCAGAATTCCAAAGAGCAATGTTTAGGAAACAACACTGCTTTTTGATGCAGCTATAATAATATACAACACAATGAAAATTGTGTATGATAATACCATCTTGTTGAATAGGCAAGATGTCAGATTTACAACATATTAAATGTGTTGAATGTGATCATAAAGATATTAACATTCCACTGAGACATCAGAGCTCCAGGCAGGAAGTTATTTACAATGAAATAATGCATCCAATTTGCTCTTTTACAAAAATAATACCGAGCATACTTTTTTTGTGTGTGTTTTCACAAATTTCTAAGTTGTCAGCATTTACCCATTGCTCGTAAAATATTATTGTAATAGTTTGTGTACTCCTTCAGTCATTTTGCAAGCTTCACCATCTGACTTTTTGGACTTTGGCATTTTGGTACAGAGAATTAGCTGTCAACTTGCCCCCTCGAGGGAGGGCAATGAGTCTATCAAGTCAACATGACAACTGCTGTTTTATATTGGAAGCTATGCAACACCAGTTTCTCCATAGAAAGACTTTTGTTCTTTATACACTTGCTAGCCCAGATGAATATTGTCCTCTACTTCTCCAAACGCTCTCTACTCTAACTTACCCTTGTCTTATAATAAGCCTATTCATTCTCCAAGCACAATCCCTTTAAATATTCAGATTATAGCTTTGATTTTTTTTCTCTCTTGTGTACGCACTGCCTTAGCACCCAGCCCATTTGAAAAGAAAGGAAGAAAAACTGTTTGATGTGTGCTTACTGCTGAATGGTTGCTTGTATCAATACACTGAATATAGGCACTGTGCATTTCACCTTATTTAAATTCCAGTGCAGGTTATCAGTTAAAATGGATGTGGTTAGAGCTTAAGTTTATCAACAACAACAACAACAAAAACACACACAAGTACGTGCTTGCAATAGCTGGGTGTAAGCTAAATGTTTTATGGACTCGTACCTCATTGTTTGAACCAGGATCAACAACAAAATCAACACAGCGTGGTGGAAAACACTCTTTAAGCAAGAAGGATTTTCCAAATGCAATTAAACTCTGGGACTACTGTCTGCAACTGAAATTGTTTTTCTCTTCAATTGTTAAACAGAGCAACCCTCAAGGAGATCCAAACGAATTGCTTTTTTTTTTTTTTTCCTAAGCCAAAAAGAAACTGAGTCAGCACTGTATGGATTCAGCTCTCCATTGTTTGTGCATATAATTGGAACATGAAAGAAAAGGCAAACTATACCAGCGGAATGACATTTGCTACTGTTGGTTTACAAAAGAAGCCAACAACAGTCCGAAAACTGAAACTGAGCAATAGAAAAATAAATCCAGGCAGAATTTGAGGGGAGGTTTTTTACTCTAAATCAAATGTCAGCTCTGTTTACTTGGATGCTCAAGTCTCTGCCTCTTAGTAAGTTTGAATTTTAAAGACAGGAGCACTGCAGTGACACATGGGGGTCTGTAGGAGACATAAGCAATGCAAGCCAAGGGTACCGGCACAGATCTTCTCTCTGTCCATGACAAACCAAGCCCACTGCAATCCCTCCAACCCCAGCAGCTCCAGCTGGCGTGGCAGCGATACCAAACACTCAGCAATGATTCACACAAGAGAAAAGTCATCTTAGGACTCATGGCACTGAGGCTGAGAGAAAAATAAAAGAACAAACTCAAGGATAGGAGAATTCAGCAGATTATCAACAAAAAGAAAGAAAGAAATTAAGAATACATATATCACATATTCCCCCCACTACCACAATCTGAAAAGAGATACATCCCAGGTAAATATCCCTGCACATCAGCCGTACGCACCATGCAAGGTATCTTGCACACATCTGCTTTGCATGATCTGGTTGCACAGCAACTGCTGTCCCAAACACACAATGACACAAAAACAGGCAGGCGCTGCTAAAAGTCCCCAAAACCTGTCCCCTGAATGCTCCTCCTATGGGGCAGTGACTTTTCCAGCAGCATATGGGCTGTTCTCTCTCATCTGGGATGTCTAAAAAGCTTTATCTATTTCACTGAGTGTAGTTTAAATATTTCACATCCAACTACTTCTTTAAGCACCTGCCTGCATTGTGCTCCTCCTGCTGTCCCACAGACCTGCACACCACAAGAGGGGATGGAGATTTCCTAAACCAAGGAAAGAAAGAGGAGAAGAGGCAGTTGAGGGATGAGGGAGCAGCTCCTGTAGCTTAGCTCCAAGCCCAGTCAGGAGAACAGGCATTTCCCCAGGGTGCGTGAGTGTGGTTTTGTTTGTTTTTAGCTGATGCTTTGTTTGTCTGGGTTCTGCTTAAGCAGATGGAGTCTGGAAGTGTTTAAATTATACGTCTTTGGGAAGTGATTACCTCCCTTCTATCTCACACATACACGTCGCACAAGCTACCAGCAAGCTAGAATTTCTCTTTTTGGTGTCTTTACCCATTTTTCTTTCTATCTGTTCCTGTTCCCCCCTCCCCCCCTTCTTCTTCTTGTTGCTTCATATCTTTAACCTCCCATCCCTCCCTCTTCTGCCTCATCTCTTCGGACCATGACCAGTGCAGAACGATCCAGCTCGAGGGGTCTCTGCCTCAGTGGGAGCAGTAATACCAGTATTAACTACATCCTGCTGCTAGCAAGAGTGGCTGCAATCACGCCTGTAAGGACAAAGCAGCCTGACCTTAGGGAGCGCATACAATACTCAGGATAATTACAAAAGTCATATTCCCTTTGGCGGCTGATTTTTATTACATATTTTGTATCAACCACGGGAGGCCCTGGGGCTACAATTCTGTTCGTCTGGAGCCTCTGTGCTAGACGCCATGCCCAGGAAAGTCGGTTCTTGTTTAACCCTATACTCCGTGGATGCAAACCATAATGCGATGCACCTGGACTTCATTATCGATCGAACCACCAAGGAGGGCACTTCAGACACAGCTCTCGGCTCGCCAGTTTTAAAGCTCTCCAAAGTGCTTTGAAGTGAACATGAAAAACTTCCGGACTACACGAGCAGCTAGCTGCCAGACCTCATCCTTTAATTGTAGCACTATCTACCTAAGGGCACCACTCTCAGTAATTAGGTAGTGTTCTGAAGGATCATTAATTATATTGCCTCATTTGGGAGTGAGCTGAATGCTCTGAGGAGACACCTCCCAGTAAATGCACAGCACCACTGTGTTTTACTGCATGAGGCTTTGCTCCAGCCAGTGACACCCGTACCTGACATCTCAGGTGAGCTGTGATGGAGCACTGGAACAGGCTGCCCAGGGAGGTTGTGGAGTCTCCTTCTCAAGATATTTAAGGCCTGTCTGAATGCCTACCTGGGCAGCCTGCTCTAAGGAATCTGCTTTGGCAGGGGGGTTGGATTTGATGATCTCTCGAGGTCCCTTTCAACCCCTTCAATTCTGTGATTCTGTGGAAGCATTCCTAATCTCACCAAAATTCAGGAATAATAAAGATCTTTAGCTGTAGGACCTAGGACAGCCCACAAGTAGGGGTATGTCTGTGGTGCTACGCTTATCCAGCAGATACTCACAGCATTCCTCAGTACCTGACAGCAGCCCTTTTTCCTTGGCACTTGCAGACAAGGGAATCAAAGCAAACCAAGGACTGACTGCATTCACAACTGTGATGCCTTAACCTGCTACTTTCTGTGCAACAGTGAGAAAAAACTTATGGGGGAGCTGAGACAGATGCCTTACCATCATAGTAGCATATGCTGTTTTGCGAGGAAGCAACGTACCGAAGCTGAATTTTATTTATTCCTATGAACACCAGTCTACATCTGATAGCAATTTGCAATAAGATTGTTTTACATATATAAAAAAGCAAAAACTTGTGAACTCAGAGAATACTTGTACTTGTTGCATCTCTTCCCAAACAGTGTGCTAGCCAGCTGGCCCAGAGCACGTACAGGTGAAGCAGAGCACAGCACACCTGGCAGGGATGTGCCACGTCGCAGAGCTGCCGAGCAGCTTGGTTCATCACGATGGTCTGATACAGAGCTCAAAGCTCTGTACCTGCACATCATGGGCTGCTTCATAGGACAAACAGATTGATAAAATAAATTCTGACACTCCTCATTTTCAATCCAACCCCCAAGTAACACAGCTGCAGCTCCTCTCAGCAGCACTAGCAGGATGCATTGGCACGTTTCAGATGCGGCGATGCTGCCCTGAGTGACGTGCAGACTTAGCGGCTCATGGCACTTCACCACTGAACTACGTGCGAAAGAAGAATTCTTAGTTTATGGAAACATAAGGAAACTCTTTTGGCAGCTGTGGAATTACAGCTGTTGTGTATGTTTGCTTTCCTAAAACAAAAACAAAATTCAAAATCTTATTCGCTCTTAAATTTTCAGCAAAATTCTGCCATGGAGTGCATTACCCTGAAAGATAACCAGAGACTAAGCAGTACAGTGCTCTAATCAGACAAATTTATTGTTTACAATATTATACTGTAATGTTAATCAGGGCTCTTTCAAATCTATTAAAACTAAAATGATCAGCAAAGCTTCAGAGAGGAAACAACAGCAGCAATAAGAAATGTCTAAAAAGAAAAGGAAGGAGATAAGACATCAAAATGTCATCCTTGTTTACTACAGCTTAAAGCTTCAAAATCATATACTGCATTTCTCTTTTTCCTGTTGGGAAGCTCTGCAGCATGCTCACTGAGTATCTGGGAACAAGGAATTGCATACAGTCCCCAAGGGCATATTAGTGAAAGTGCTGCTCTTTGTGAAACAGCTACACTCAACTTACTTGCAATTACTTTTATCTTATAAGAATGTGCAAAATGATACAGTCTATAAAAATAGTAGGCTGCACCAGCAATATCAGCATTCTAGAGAGTAAAAAGAAATGCTTTTCAAGGCATGTGATCTCTGGTTAGTATCAGAATTAAGTAGGGCATAAGAATACATGTATTCTCTTCTGCAGTATGATTGATTTTTTTCTGTTTTGTTATGAAGCATAGAACTATCTTTCATTGCAAAATTTAAAATCTGAAACATAGGGAGGGCCTCTGTAAAATACTTTCAGCTGCTAATTATCAGGTGAAGAAGCTGACAGCTTTCACAGAAACATGTTTATCCTGTTTAAAAAAAAAAGTCTTACTCTAAACCACTGACAACCTCCTACTCCCTGCTGGTCCTGCAGAAGGATGGCCTCAGTCACTATGTGCAGAACAGGATCATACTCAGCAACCTGGGGAACCTGCATCCTTCACTTTTAGCAACAGATGCACAAAATAGAGAGAGCTCATCATGACCGCAGAGCAAAATGAATAATTTTTTTTCACCAGTCCAATTGTATGTCTTAAAAAATAAATCAGTTTAGTCAATTTGATATGCAAATTGAGCGGGGATTAAGCTAACAGTTTAAACTTACTAAAAGATAAAGCACCTCTGTTGGCCCAAGGAGGCAGTAGCTGAAGTGTTCCTCCAAGATATGCAGATTTAGGTTCAAATTTCCACCTGTCTGATTCAGGGCAAAGACCAGCCAAGCGTACTGGGCACTATCACAATCTGCATACCACTTTTGTTAAATTGGTCCTTTATTTTTATCCACAACTTCTGAAAAAGAGCAAAACTATTTATTTCACATAAATTTACAGCAATATTTAAGTGTCTGGCATACAAAGGAATTTACATAGTCTGGTGACACAGATATTCTCATTGTCCCATCTGTTTCATGCTTCAGTCTTCCTACAAGTGGTGACTGACAAATAGCTTCCTACCAGCAAATGTTTCTGCTAAGTCTCGGTATTATCATTCCAAAACATGCTCACTGCTCTCTCCAAATGTAATATTTAGGTTTCCTACTATAGGACAGTTAGCGGGGTGATCACGCTTTGCCGGTTCTTAAGGAGGAGGCACCTCTAATTAACAAACTGATGAGACTCCTGAACTTGGGATTCTGTGTTGCGAGGAGTACAGGTAGGATGCACAACATGAATTGTCACATGCAGGTGACAGCACGTGGAAGCACTGAAGAAAGCTGCAGTGCCATTCATCTCATTTACCATGCCAGCAGAGTTGTTCAGAAGTCTATCTGCTCCAACTGCCTTTTGCATCTGTTCCTCTGTACTCTTATGAAAATAAATACAGAGAACATCTAAAAAAATACAAATAAACCCAAGCCAAGGGCCAGACTGCACACATTCAAAAAGGAAAAATACATCTAATTATGTACAAGGTTGCTATGACCACAGGGAAAAATGCCAGCGTATTCTCAGTGCTTGGCCCTGCTTTTGGCTTGGCCCTGCATTTGGATCATTTGTATTCACGAGTAAATCTCGTCAAAGAAATTTTCAAGATTTTTTTTTTTTGTGATGAAACAAAGTTGTTTTTTTTTTTTTTTTTATTTAAGTGCTGTGCAAACATGCTGATTTTCTTGAAAAATTCTAACAGGAGAAAAAAAAAAGGATAAAATTGTGTTGAGTCAAGAACTCATGCTTTCAAAAACTACATTTGTTCAGGAATTTTGACATCTGACTTAAAACGTGTTCCTTTTTTACTTAACTACTTGTACAGCAGATCATCAGTAGCAGTGCATGCTGCTGTATGCCTGGTGTGTTATGACATGAACTGAAGTTTGTGTCAATCTGTTTAATCTCTACACAGAAAAAACACTTTGACCTAGAAAGAGATTAGATGTGCATGCCATTTGTAAATAGCTGACATTAAGTATCTCTTTAAACTTTCTCTAACAATTTAATTATTGTATGATGTATAACTATTATCACTGTGAGATGGTGAAAAACAGAGTAGAAAAACAAAAAATGAGATTTGTAAGAATAAATACTAGAGCACCAAAAATCTGAAATCTGAGGTGAAAGTTTCCTAAAGCCAATGCTGAGTTTCTGTCCCAGCTACAGTTTTTTAACCATCCACTTTCATGCCCAGATGCCAGAACTGAATCCTAAGGTACCTGGATGTCCTGCGAAATGAAACCCACCTTGGGACAGCACAGGCTTGGTCAACACTTGCATATTTCCTGGCATCTCACTATGAGCTCCAACCTCCCAATATCAATTAATCTAAAATTAAAATAGCCACTGCGCAAAACTGCTCTACTGCTTTAATTTGGGTGATGCTGCCCTGCTCCCTGCTTCATGAAGGAGCTGACAGCGATGGGGACGTAGCCTTCCTCACCCGATCCTAAGGGCTGGACCCTGGAAACATGTCACTGTGTGGAAATCAAAATATATTTTCTTTTAGGGCAAGTCCTAGTATTCCCAGGCATTGATAAACTTTGAAAACATGAACCACAACAACCTAGAGCACAATACAGGGGTCTGCAAACTCTTGTTCACCGTCTGTGCTGATTTGGGATGGTGAATGCTGCTGGGGAGCATGCAGGGGGAGAGCCGGGAAAGGGTCTGCACAAGCAGAGCCCAAAGGTCAGCAGAACCTCAGCAAGGATGAAAGGCATTAGAAGCGGGACCTGGCAGCAGGACAGAATCCTGCTTTCTCCACACAGTGACCCACAGCAGCCGGGGGAGCCCGCGAGGTCCTCCTCAGTTCCGCAGAAAGCAGACCTGCTTTGCAGGGCTGGATCTGGGGATACGCAGCAGCGAGGATGTGACAGCAGGACGTCCATGTGTGCACTCTACTTTTGCAGCTCCTGCTCCAGCTTTCTCCTTCAGCAGCTCCCCCCTCTCTCAGCACAGCCTCGTCCACCCCAGTGTTACGCTCCCGAATCAGAGAAACGCTGGAGATTCAACCAGGCACTTTTCGTCCCTACAAGACCTAAGTGCTGCCTCTCTCCAAAAAGTGCCACGTGCTGGAGAGCTGCTTAAAAGAGGCTTCTACCTCTCCTTCACAGGACGGGGAGAAAGCAGATGAGGGAGGCAAGGAAAGAAGGGCTGTAAGGATATAAATGGTGCTGAAAACCAGGCAGTGCTGTAACACTTTCCCAGGCGGGTGCATTGGCAAGGCACAACGCTGCTGCACCACGCAGCTACAGCTCCCAGGTACTTATGCCAAAGATAAAATGCTCTGGGAAGAAACGAAAGATCTCTGCAACACTTCTCACAAGCACCAGTGTACCTTATCGCATTTTTGGCTCCCTGGCACACGCGCACACGCATGCACAAGCAGCGCACAGTCAACTCCACAACGCAACCTCTTGGAAGAAGCAGCTTTCGTAGATGAAACGTCTCGTCTGTGTGGATGGGACTAATCAGAGGACATCAGTAAAGGGATACGTGTGTGCTCATGCTTTGTGTATATTTCTCCACAAGCACATCTATACTGTCAAGTGTTCTGGGACATTTATCATCATTAAAATGGTTTTAAAATTCTTCTGAAAACAGATGATGTTTCTCAAATACACGGTTTAAAAAAAAAAAAAAAAGATAGAAAACACACGGCTGGATTCAACTTACTTAATTTGAGAGGCCTCTGACGAAGTCTCCCCCAGAGCTGGTTGCTGAAGCACTGGCTCATTCTGAAGGGCTGATTCATCTATACCTAATGTAAACGTCCCTCCGGCTGGGATGAGCCCAGCTGATTTCACCGATTACCCCGTAATCGATGCAGCTCCACCACCCTCCTGGATGTACCTACCCATCCAAGTGATGGAAGCCCCTCTCAGGGACTGAATCAGGCAGCACAGGGCACCCAGACCCCCTCGCAGCGCTGCCACTGCGCTGACATTTGCAGCGCGCTCCTAACCCCTTCCCCTCGGGGATGCCACACGTGAGTGGGACACGACCACAGCACCGTTTTCGCAGCGGTGGGCATGCCGGGCTGGGGCAGGGGCGAGGAGAGCCGCTCGCCACCGACACGCGTGTGTCGCCCACGCTCATCCCCGGGGGGGAGCTCCCACGCGTGTCCCCCGCGGCTCCGTGCTCACCTGAAGCAGGTGGTGAGCTCGCCCGTGGGCTTCAGGCAGGGGTAGCGGGTGGTGGCGATTTTATTCTCGGAGCAAACCTCCCTGCGGGAAGAAAGGAGCACAAAAAATTAATAACAAGACCCGGCGGCGGGTGGCAGGGCGACGTGCAGGGGGAGGGCATCGAGGAGGGGACTTCACCCACCTGTCGCCGTCCTGCGGCTCCTCCCGGTAAGTCCAGGCGTGCCCCAGCGCCAGCAGCAGCAGCAGCCGGAGCGGGGCCAGGCTGCGGGCCGGCCGCCCCATCGGGCCGCCTCTCTCTCCCCTCCGCTCCTCGCCGGCTCTGCCCGCCCCGGCCGGCGGCGGGGCTGCGCCGACCGCCGCTCCTCCCGCCCCGGCGTTGGGCCGCCCCCCGCCGCCGCCAGATGTGCCCGCGGGGAGGGGCCGCGCCCGCCCAGATGTGCCTCCAGATGTGGCCCCCAGGAGGGGCCGGGCCGCGGCAGATGCGCTGGGAGGGGGTCGCACCGACCCCCTGCCCCTTCCCGGCTCCGCGGGTGCGGGGAGCACGGGGAAAGGTGTGGGGCGGTGGGGGGGGGCAAAATACAGGGAGGGAAAGTGATGGGAAGGGGAAGGTCCCAGTCCCGGGGGTGGCAGAGCTCGGTGCGCCGGCGGTGATGCTTTCCAGATTGGGCTTTATCTGCAATCTGTCTCCCGAAGGTACGGAGGGGTTCAAAGCATCGCTGCTGCGACGGCTGTTGGTCCCTGTGTACAGCTGCTGCTGCCCTGCCATTCATAAAAAGGAGATGAGCAACGACAAGCTTGAATAAAACAGCACATCATCACCTCTGGCCTGTTGTATCATATCCTGCTTTCGTGGTTAAAACGCTGGGAAGCAGGGGAGAAAAACCACTAAACAGTGACACCTTCACAAAGTCTTTGGTCAACGCATTGGCTTTCATCAGCAACCTAAATTACCTAAAAATATGAAAGGCTTTGGGGAGATAAGGGTGTGCGAGTCAGCCTGACTATCACTTTCACCTGTAGGATAAATAGCCTCATCTAACAGCCAGAATGTACTCACATATTAATATTATTGTTATAAGCCAGACACATGCAAGTAACAGACTGTAATTTCTGTACTAAGCCATCACAGAAGTAATAAAGGGGTGTAAGAGGACTTGAGCCACTTGCCTTCTATTTTTGGTTGGGCCACGGGGAGCATTTGAACAAATCACTTCACCCTCTCCATGCCTCAATTTCCCCTGTCTCTAACAAGAAGGCTGAAATAGTTTATTACTACTATTATTAATAATAATAATGCGGATCCCCACCTATGATTTGGCTACAGTGAAGCTGTTAATCCCTTTGGTACATTGTCCAGTACTCAGAAGAGGACAATAAATGAATGGACTCTTATTAGGAAAACTCTGGGGTTTCTCAGAAATTTTCCTGACTTGTGGAACATCTGCTGTCATTGTGGTCTGCTGTACGCACCATGAACTGCCAAATACAAGGCATTTATCTGCTGTAAGTGCCACTGAATATTCTTTCTACGTCTGTGCTCAGTTAAGCAAGGGAGCTCTGTATGGCAGATTTCCCCCCACCCCCGGTTTTGTTGTTGCTGTTGATATGATGTTTTAAATGTTTACCCTTTCATAGTTCCTTCCTTCTTTTCCTTTATACAAATAATGAGTAAGCAAAGACAGGATTTGCTGTCTTGAAGCCTGCAAGAGCTGCGGGTGTTTCACACAGGGCTAAGTGCTCTGCAGATGATGCAGATCTCCCACAGTCTCTCCCAGAACCTGTCCAATTCTGAGATAACAGGAGCAAAGCAGGACCCGGATACTTGCATTCAAGCACCCATCAGACACCTGCCTCCCCATCATGTTCTTTACCCTCCCTCCCCAAGTGGAAAGTATCCAGTGGCAAGGTCTGAAATGGAGAGAGGCTTGCACTTCTGTAACCCCTGTAATTTCTGGCTATAGATAAGAGAAAATTTAATTTACCACATTCCATAAGTGGTTACAGTCCCTCCAAAAAGCTCTAATTCTTTACAAAATTGAATCATACAGGAGAACAGTACCCAAACCCTTTGGATGATTTCCAGTCCTGGCCCAAGTGTTGTGACTTTGGAAGAAGTCTGATTTTAAAAGGCTCACTATATAGGCCTGTGATAGTCATATTTGCAAAGAGTTTCTCCAAAATTTTTAGCATTCAAAGCATATCGATTCACTACCTGAATTGCTTAACTCCTTTCTCTGTTTTTGCTTTAATGCCTGCCACCCACATAGCATTGTCTAGCACACTGTACTATCTTTTTAATTAAAAATATTATAGTGGCTTAGATACACTTTCATTTAACTCATGCAAACAGTCTTGTTAATATAAACAAGGTAACCTACAGGTGAAGTTAATCCTGCACTCAACTCATTGCAAAGCAAGCCCTAGAGTTTCACATATGAAAGAATTTAAATGGGATCAAGAGTAAATAGAAAAGAGGTTCAACAGCACCAGGCACCTCCATCCCTGCTTCCCAACTGGTAACCCTGTTACCTCTGAATACATTAAAGTTGAGGGTTTCATAATTTTGCTTCATCAGCTTTAATGACTTGCTTCATCTCAGCTTTAATGACCTTGCAGCTGGGGCCATCCTGAGAACAAGGCTTGCTTCCTGGTAAGTGTTGAAGGGTGGTGGTGGTTAAGGAAACAGTGAAATGTTCCTGTTGCCTTAGGGAAGGAATGATCTGGGACTGTTTTCGTATATAGTAAATAAGCTGAAAGTGATTTCTCGTGCGAGGGATGCTTTTGCTTGTGCAGGGTCATGTTAGCTTTGACCTGCCCAACTCAAGCATGTATGAAGTTGATCAAGCTGCATGCTAAATTTTGGAACTCTCTCAAAGAAAGGGATGAGGAATTCAATCTAGTAAAGTGCTTATCAGCAGTTTTATTTATACTGTTTATGTAGGAATAGGCATTGTTTCCTACAAATCATTCATAATGATGTTGTTAAGTTAATAATACAAATTCAAGTTTCTTTTCTGGATTTTGCTGGTAACTGGAATATCTCAAACTTAGACTTTAATCACCACAGCTGAAGGGGCTCTGTCAGAAGAGCGTTTCCATACTGGAAAGGCACAACCTCTGCAGAATGGGAGGAGAAGGACAAGCATGACTCTTCAGAAATACACTGAGGTCCTTTACATTCATGAAGAGCTCAGAAGATCTCAGAGCCTGTTGCATTAAGGTCAGTACAAATGCACAGAGAGGTCTGAAAGCTTAAAGGTGATGCTGAAGAGAAAAGATTATTTCTCCCTACTTTGTACCCCCACCCCCGAAAGTACTACGAAGTCCTGTTTTGGAATTTAAGATGTTTCACTGAAGTCTTCAGGGGTATGCACCATGAATATTCTTAATCCATCTGCAACTGGCATTTGCATGGGTGCGTTTTCCGTCTGCTACAATTAAAAAGAGAGCAACTGGTTATTGTAAATAACATTAATCCCACCACAGCATTGTGTTTGCCTCAAGTGTCTTTGTGGCAACTCCACCAGATCTCCAGCTGTCTGTGTTCGGGAAGATCAGAGCAGGACTGAAGGTGTAAACAAACAGAAAGCAGAAGTTTTATAGAGCATCTTGGGCGTGGGATACTTTTGTGATTTGAAAGGCCTCATGTTGGTCTTTTGTGAGATTCAGACTCAATCTGTCTAGATCCAAACTCACTCTTCCAAGGAATTTTGCACAGTTCAAGATTAGTTGATAAATACTCACTTGGGCACATGGGGATTTCCTATGCCATTTCTGCTCCAGGAGGCATCTAGAGCAGCATCCCATCTCAGGCAAAAAACGGAACCAGATAATAGAAAAAAAAAAGTCTTGAATAATTATATCTAGCTCCCCAGAGAGAGAAGGAGTTTCTTCCTAACCTTTTTGTGATTAACAGCATTGCCTGGTCTGTCAAGGCCGTATACATTATGGAAGAAAGAGCCAGAGCAAAGGTAAAGAGTCAAACCAAAAATTATCAGGTATGATACATGGGTCTGAAGGAAACAGATCTAGGGAGAGAAATGACAGGGGAAAAAAAAATTAAATGAGGAAGAAGCAGAGGAAAATCAAGGAAGAGAAAGGAGTTGAAGAAATGCCAGGTTACCTTACAGCAGGGGCTGCGGGCTGCCTGGTCTATATAGGTGTTACACCCTGAAAAGGGATGGCAGAGTAGGCAGGAGAGCATACAACGGAGCAGGAAATAGGTGGGAGAGGTTGCTGAAGGAACAGTGGTATGTTTGCAGCAGCACACAGGTATGTTTGGGTGGCAAAGAACAATGAGTGAGCAGAAGGAGTGAAAAACGGGGGGAAGGCAGTTACTTCTCATCTCATTTCACCCATCATATGTTACATTGTGAAAGGATGACAAACTGGGACAGTGGAATTATTTTATTTATTTTGCCCAGTAGTACAAGGTGTTATCTCACCTCTGGGGCCCAACACATGAAATACATGACAAAGCATGCATTACAATAAAAATACTGATGCAGAGGGAAGATGCTTCTTTTCGCAAACAGTATTATGGCCCTTAATCCACGTAGGAGACAAAAAGTCTCTGTTTTCTGTCAGAGGCCTTTTTAGTAAAACACGTTAATGCTGGATCAAAGTAGTTGAAATGTGATGCAACTGTTTTTAAAACAGCCACGAGAAAGGCGCCTCAGACAACATGCAATGGAGACCATCAGACTTTGCCTCCAGAAAGTATCACAGCTACTGGAAGGAATTACCCCAGACTGCTTTCTCCATTTCACAGATAAATACAGAGCTCATCTCAGATTAGTAACAAAAATAAACACCTTTTGAAAATATCAACTAAAACAATAGCACTGCTGCCCAGGCAGAAAATAGGCAAACCATAGCTCTAAACCACCAAAAACAAACCCTGATGCACGCACGAGACTTGACATGACACTAACCAGAGCAGACTTATTTTCTTGGGGGTTAGGTTTGAATTCCATTTTGTTATAAGAGATTAGGGCTGAAGAATGTGAAATCTTTCATGGCATCCTGGCTATCAGACACCAGTGGCCCCTAGGTGCATATGTGCTTCTTGTCAGCCCTGGCTCCTTTGACAAGGCTTGGGCCATCACTCTAAGCATGAGGAAGGTAAGATAAACAGTTCTCTTCCATTCAGTCTTTGTAATAATTAGAACAAGGTCCCCATTCTAATTCCTGTGTGTGCATAGAAGAAACAAAACAGGTAGGATATTAGATCTGAAGATAAAAAAAAATTAAACCAAACTTTGCATGATCATTCTTTTGTTTGCATATCATAGTGGTAGCACAGAGGAAGACAGCCCTGGAAAATTTTGACTTTGCTTGTAAATGAAGTGGAGCACTCAAGGTTGGCGCATGTTAACGCGACCAAAACAGCTCATAAGCAGAGTCTAACACAGCCCCACATGCTGGATCCTTAGCAAGATGGTTGTTGTCTTTGTAAACTGCACATGGAAAAGTGCAGGCTGTAGACATTCTGGCTCAAGCCAGAAGAGACCTCATCGAGAGAGCAATGCTAACTGAAAATGTACAACTAGAGGGTTTGTTTTGTTTATTTAATTGCATATGATTGGCAAACTTTATTTTGGAATATAGAATACTGCTCACAAGAGCAAAGATGTGCCCATTTCAGACAATGGTTTGCAAATGACGGGGAAGATGTTCCAGTGAGTATGACATCAAGCCACATGTGTGGAAGACATCAGAAGAGCACGGATGAAGCAACTGTCCAAAAATGTGCTTTTCAACACACTCACACATGCACACATCTAATTCTCATGCGCACAAGAAAAGAATCAAAGTGATGGAGCAAAAACATTCAATTGCTTCTCTGCCTCAAACTCCTTGTTATGACCTTGGGTAAGTAGGCCCAGACTTGCCACAAACTAACTGCCTTGAAGCATGCTGGCGCTAATCTCTGAACCTATGCACACTGTCTGCAAAATGACCTAATCTCTTCGCTCCCACCTTTGGACAGGTTGGCTTATGCAAAGTCTAAGGTACTTATCTGAGGGGCAAAATTTGACCCTGATCACAGTATTGAAGTATAAAATACACTTCTTAAAAATGCAAAATATTCCTGTTATGTATAAAAATAGATATCTCACCCAATAAGATACATAACTGCAGCTTCCTACTTGTTCTTGATGCAGTTTTCTTTCAGGAGTGCTGCAGACTGCAGTGATAGATTCTTTATCTGTTTATTGTAACAGCGTCATCCACAGCAAGTCACAGCAAGGTTAGGTACCCTCCAAGGTCTTCTCCTTGCAACATGGAGCATCCTGCAGCCTGCAAAACCTACCTGCAAAGCAGGCAGAATTAACACACTTGTGCAGCTGCTTTGTGCTGGCACCTGTGGAAGAGCTGATTTTACACGGTTCATCTTAGCATCAATTTTAAGAAATGCACAGAGTGAAAGGGATGGAGGAAATCTGTGGAAGGTTTGCAGTGCACAGGGAAGCAAAGCAGCCCTCACGCTGCTCTGCTCACGGCGATCCTTGGAGCTTGTGCCAAAGCAAACTCAGTGTGGAGACCCAGTACACGTGCCCCTGCTGTGGCATCTCCCCCAGCTGTGTTTTCTTTGGCTCGAGCTCCTGCTGAGCCATGGGCACGCTGGGGTGACAGATGCATTAACACGGATGTAGCTGGGTGGAAGTCCCAGGCTTCCAAGCCCTTTTGGCTGGGCACAGGGAGGCTTGAGAGAAAGTAGGGGACTGCCACAGGCTTTGAAATCTGCCTCTCCTCACTTTTCAGTGGTGCTAAGAGCCCCTGCCCTCCTTGGAAATGCTGGGACACACATGCATGCACCCCAACCCTCACCCCTAAGCCTACTGGCAGAGGATGTTTCCACTTGCATGTTGTTCATCAGTGGGCAAATGGAGCTTACCCAAGCCCTCTGCTCACAGACTGAGGCAGGTTATTTAAAATGAAAAGCAAACTGGCAGTGATGTGGAAGCAGCAGCCTTACACTGACGGTGCACAGGTTTCTCTACCATGGATATAGTGGTGTGTTTTCTGCTTTTCATCCCCTGCTCACTGTTTTTGCCACCTTGTTAGTTCCGATATGTATTTTTTCCCAAATTTCCTTCAAAATGAGACTGGAGTTTCACCCTGACCTTTGGTGCAGCACATGTAACGCATCACAGAAATGGGCTAAACTCAGCCCAGCCACCTCTTCCATTGAAGTTAATCTGGCAAAACACAAGCGAAAAAAGAAGAATACGACCTTCACTCTACAGCTTGTGACAGCTCACTCGCTGCTTATTTATTCTGCACTCCTTGCAAAAACACTCCACACATTCAATCACATCTCAAAGAAAGGGGTCAAAAGGCAAGTGTTTTTAAACTGTCTCAGTTAAAGAGTCCCTTCCCATTAGAGCCATGCTGGTTGTGTCAGAGATAAAAGACTGTTTTCCATGAGGATTGACCACTCTAACAGATCAACTATAAATTACTCAGAAATAAGCCCTAGCACACTCATTGCAGGAAAATTAATCTCTGGCCACCCTCCATGATCAGTAGTGAACACGAATTCTGCCACCAACTGTATGAAAAATATAAGAAATTATTTGAATTTTTAGTGCCTATTTCAAGAGCAACTGTACTGCTTCTGGCCTGAGTTCCCTGCAGGATACAGCCAAATATTAGGACGTTTAATGCTGTGGCATGGGACACGTGTAGGGGATAAAATCAGTCAACAATAACAGAAACAAAAATCTATTCTTTTGAGCTTGCAAAGTGTTGACTTCCAGTGATAAATGATGCATGTGGGAGACTTCAAAGTTTGTCAAGCACAGCCAGGAAGCAAACAGGGGAAGATGGGAAAGACAGCTTTCCTGCCAGAAACAGGGAAAACCAACATTCAGATGTCCATTTAGTGAAGTGTTAATTGCTAAGATAAATACAAAAGTTACCTCGAGAAGGTTCTCTCTCTCCAAAACAAGCAATTTACATCTGGTTCGACTTCACTCAAAGTGTCCTTTCCTTGTCTATCACTAAAAGATAGATTGAGCCTCAGCAAGAAATTGAGGTTGCTTTATACCAATGCATCCAAGACACACTCCTTTTCATATTTATCCCTTTGCAGATCCTTTAATAATTACAAGCTGCCGGGCTGTGATCTCCTGCATGTCTTACACCTTGTCAGAACAACTTTCAGAGCTCACCACACTAAATCCTTTTAATCCTCACTCAAGCATCAATGGTGCCTTTTGCAATCTGGCTTCTACTCCCCTTGTCATCAGTACCAGTTATACAACTTTACAGCAACCATTAGTTTAAAGGAATAAAAAGGGCATTTATGGAGAACAAACAAACAAACAAAAAAACAGTTCTGTTCCCACTATAAATGCATGCACCTACATTGCATCCAAAAATGTGATAGCAACTTGTAAGAGCGGCTGTGCTAACTCAAACCAAAAGCCTTCCTAGCCCCATACTCTGTGTTTCATGATAACTATAAGGCAATTTGTAAGCACACATGAAAAACATGTATGACCATCCTCATCTTGGAGGCTTCCTCTCTATGTTTACATAGGTTTACACCTGAATATTGAACCTATGCTAACAGTCTTGAGGCAATGTTCAAAAGAGCAGACCAAGGACAGGAAAGACTTGGCGGGTGCTTTGAATATACAAGTATGCAATGTTAGCTTTTAGCATACAGTTCATAGAGAATAACTGTGATTATCACCCCAACCTCCTGGCTCTGCAATACAATTAATATAATACTGTAGTATGTTAATACATTGCAGGAAAAGTACACAGAAGAACTTATGATGGGCTACTCCAGTATCAACAGAGATACATATGCTAGACAGAAGACTTGCTGTAAACTAAGAACAAGATTGTAATGCATCCCCCGTTTGCATTCCCCTTTGGGGAAAGTGGTAAGTGGTGTTTGAAGTTATCAGAGGCCAAGACAGAGTGAGCAAAAATGCTATTGATGGCCCACAGCACCTTGGCTGGCAGGGGCTGCTGAGTAACAGGATTTTCCTTGTCAGAAGTTTAAAGGCAGTGGCAGCCAGGGTGATTAATGAGGATTCCAAGTCACAGTTTACAAGTAGGAAGAGCTTTAAGATGGGAACAGGTTATTACAAGTTGTTTTAAGGGAAAATCCTGCAAGGAAGGAAAATGAATTTGCATGCGACTCAGGAAGCTAAAGCCAACTCATCTTGAAAACAGCTGGTCTTACAACCCAAGCCTCATCAAGGAGTCTCATCACTTGGAAGCCTCTGTCACAGGTAATTTAAAACTCATGGTCTCCTGTCTGACCTTTACTGCCCAATGTGCAAATGTGACACAGTGAGAGTCTGCAGCAGGTTAGCAGCAGCTGTAAAGGGCTTGCCCCTGCCCCAGAGCCTGCCTCCGATGCCTTTCTGTATTGCCTTTTGCAGACATTTGCACCAGGAACAACTGCAAATGCAAGTTGGAAACAGACATCCTCCTTTCATCTGCAGCTCTTTGGAGACAGAGGTCTGGCTGAGCATCCCTGCTGCTGCCAGTGATCACTGCGAGTTTCCAGTGACAGTGGTGATACTTGCAGCGTGGGTGGCACTTGCTGACTGTTATAAAATGAAAGCAAATTGTTCATCCCTTCCAGCTGAGGGGCTTGTCAGCAGCACTGAATGCACGGGGTGCAGTTCTCTGTTGGCACACAACAGAGGACTCTGGGTTCAGGTGTCTGCTTCCTCCCAGGGACTGACAGTTCCTGGTGATCAGTGTTACACACCCTCCAGGCATCTTCTGTTTGATAGGAGTGAGGTCTTTCAGACCTTCAGGCTCTGTGAAGACAGGAATCCAAGTGCTTGCAAAAGAAATAATAAGTCCATCATCTGTACTAAAATTCTTATTGCTCAGCATCTCCAGCAGACCTCTGGAAGGACCAAAACACAGGAGAATTGAATTACTTTGTTCTCGTAATTCCAAATGGTCCTTTGCAGCCAGTAAATTGCAATTCCTTTTTTTCTATATATCAAGTAATAGCTTTTCCAGGTCTATGCTAGATCTATGCCAAACAACAAGGACAGACAAACAAAGAAAACAAACATCTGTCAAATTATATTTCCTCTGATTTCTCAAATAGAGGAGGTGATTTCAATGCTCCAGAAAATTAGATTTTTTTTACACTCTGCTTCTCTGAAACCATTTCTTGCCCAAGATAAGTCAGCTATTTTCCTGCCTGAAAAATAATAATCAGAAAAAATATGTGCAAACAGGGGAACAATCCTGATGGCAACCCATTTCTACTGAACAGGGGAAATCAGCAGTGCATACCTTGGCACTTAGCTGAACCAAGCTGCCTTTCCTTACTGTTTCTTCCTTCAGCCACCACATCCAACTATTTCCTCAGAATATATTCCCTGTGTGTGCGGGAGCTATTTATAATCCACAACACTTATTTCTGGATTAAATACATGTAGGTGGCTAGTTGCCACGAGTGCGAAGGAGTTGGGGGTTGATGAATTACAAAAATATGTATGAAATATTGCACTTGGGATAAGGCGTTTCCAAGTCCATACAAACAAATGGGCTGTCAGAAGTGGTGTGAGCAGGCACAGCAACAAAACCAGCTGAGCAAGGCATCAGCTTGGCCTCACTGCTTGCATGTCCTCTGCTTCTTCTGGTGAGGGATCCCTCCAGGTCTTCTTTCAAGTCTCAGGCCAACACTAAAGGGCAGCCAAGAAGCAGTTCAGAAGGGCTGCTCTGTTTATTCAGTATCTGCCCTAGTTTTAGAGAGAGTGTCCATCGGCTTAAGCCAGTCCATTCTCTGGCCAGCTGCCTCTCTTGGGGAAGAAATGTTTGAGAAGTGTTTTTCCAACACCTCTCATCAGCCACCAAAGCCTCCAACTTCTCTTAGGTGTGTTTGCATGAGACAATCCTGCTCTCTAAGCCATTTGTTCCCAGGCTTGCTGCCTTCTCCTCCAAACCTTTTTCCTCTGCCTTTCTACTGGGTCTTTCCACCCATCTGCCCCTTACTTCTTCCACTGTGACCCTGCCCACGCCTTGGCTGGCACCAGTGCCTCCTGGCCCACCAGGGCACTTGTTTGGAGCTGGGGCAATAATCCCCCAGAGCTGCATCCTACTGCTGGTGTGGCTAGGGCTCCTGCTCTGGGACTGATGGCTTTAGCCACTCCACAGCACATGGTTAACGTATAACCACAGCAGCACCTTCTCCTGTTCACAATTTGGCCTGAACAGAAGTGAACACGATCATTAGCTAGCGGTTAGATATGCAAGCTATGTGACTCATGCCTCTCTGTAATGAAGGAGGGGTAATCATTAATAGTGCAATGAACTGGTTCATGCATGTTTACTCTTCAGTCACTCCTCACTTACTACAGCCTTACCCAATCTCAGTAAAATAATTTTGGACATTCAGCACATGTCGTGCAACCCTAGCTTGTGCTGACAAAGCCCACGGTATATCTAACATCCAAATGCTGCCAAAGCTCTGGTTAACCCTCTGCAAATAAAATATGGAGTGGCAAGCAAGTATTTCTCAAAGAGACATCCTGTCACTTCCAAAACATGCATTCTGGTGAAGAATTATATACATTGCTATCTATCCTCCTGGCCCAGCTATAGTCACTGCATTGTATGTTTCAGGTTGCCTCCATTGAGGGTTGTCATGAGAAATGTGTCACCGTGCTGTGTGCTGATGGACCAACCATTACATGAGTAGGTTGCATGCTGTGGCTTCACAGCACCAGTGCTTGGACCTTGTGGTGCCCCTTCAGGCTGTAGTGGCTAAAAGGGGGGGGTGTTGTGAGCAGCCATAGCTGTGCATTACCCTGCAACAAAAAACCTGCAATTGGCAAGATATTTTTCCATTGCTCAGTAATTCTCAGGAGAGGAATACGTTAAAAGAACCTGCATGCCTTCATCTGTGCTTAATCTGTTTGTGGCTGGTCCATACATATTCTTCTCATTTTTCTAGCCAGTTGTCCGACTTATCTGTGGCCATTGGGTAAGACAAGCCTCGAATCTGCATTACATGAGTAAGAGCCACAGTGGTGTCATCCCAGCACAACTACATGGAGATGGGTAGAATTTCTGATGTATGGACAGCAAAGTCAGGTTGTCAGTCTGAACAAACAATATCATGCTAAGGCAAGGCACAAACACAGAAAGCCTTGGCACTGTAGAACAGAGAGAAAATGTCCTTTAACACAGTTTAAGCAATGTAGCTTTGAAGACAGAGGGTTGTCCCAGGCCCATTCTTGGAGTCCAACCTCATTCATGTCCCAGCACATGAACTGCAAGCCAGCACTTAGAGCAGGTTTTGGCTTGTCTCTAGAGCCAATGGTACTCAGTCGCATGGGTGCCTCAGAAATACCTATGTATCTCATACAAAAGAGCCATCATTAGTGCAAGAAGATACCAAAAATTCATGAGTAATAATAACCTAGACATGACTTCATAACTCTTTTCTCACTCAGCATTTCTGTCGGACCATGACCACAATAAAGTCAAAATACAGGGAAAAGTCTCATAACTGGGAAATGTCATACAGACAGTTTCATCCATAAAAAAAAAAAAAAAAAAAAAAAAAAAAAAAAAAAAAAACATAAATAAATAAAAATTATAGGTTGTGTTGCTCTGAAAATTAAAAATCTGAAGTAAACCATGAGTAAGCATGGGAAGGGAAAGGTAGCAGATGATCATTTTCAGTAGTATCAGCTGCCTGCTGGGGACCCTGTGGAGCTGTGTTCTTATGTCACACCAGTGAGAGCCCAGATCTCCAGATGGTCACATTACAAGAAAGTGTAACCTAAGACCTTTTAGTTCAAAGTATCGGGATCCATGCAAATGCCTGGGATGTGCATATCTGACTGAGCTACAGGAGGCAGAGCTGGGGCACAGGACGGAAAGAGGCCACAACAAACCCATGCACAACAAAACATCTGTGTGAGGATGAAATGCACAGACTCACTTGGGCACAAGAGCAATGGAAAACTGCTCATTGTATTCAGAATCTGTGAAGATGATGAGGCAAATAAATAGAAGGGAATAGATCTCTCTTCAAAGTCTTTTCTCTTACTCCAGCAAACAGAAAATTGGAAACACAGACAAAAGCAATAAATTAGGCCTGAATAAAACGTGGATGAATTTGTTTTCCCTCTACAACTCTATGAAAATGTCAAAGTTAAATAATGTTACTTCTTTAGGCACAACCATCCAGCACTCTGCCCACTCCCACGAGACTCCATGCTAGGAAGTCTCTATGGCAATGTCATCCCTTCCTTTGCCCTTTCAGCCATGGCTTGGGGTTGCCAACAGGCTGCTGGTGGCATCTGCCCTGACGTGTATGTGGAGCCCCAAGGGAACCAAGTATCTGCTCAGGCTGTAAGGGATGATCTCTTGCAACCCTTTGGTGATGAAACTGATGGATGGGAGACGTGTCCTCTACATCTCCTCCTCTACTCTGAAGCAGTTGGTTACAGCTGGGAAGCAGAGACAGGAACAACCTCCTTCCCCCTCAGTGCAGTCTGAACTGGTGTGCTCCAGCAGCCCAGCTTTCCACCCAAGCCTCTTTTCACTCTCCTGACCTTCACTAGAAACCACTGCAGTCCTCAGGCTGCAGCGGTGGGGAGGAGAGCTCTGCCTTCGGCAGCATTCACAGCCCCTTAGTTTCAGACAAAGACCAAAATTGAACCAAAAGCTCTGCCAATTTTCTGACCCAGCTTGCTTTCTGGCTGTGAGATGCGCCTGGCTGTGCTTCAGAAAGGCTCTGATGACAAAATCGCATGGTCTTTCCCACAGTGTCTCTCTGACACTCAAAAGGCATTCCAGGTTTTGCAGAAATTAGCCTCATCTTTTCCTCTTGCTTACACATTTCTATTGACCTGCCCCATTAGCACACCACTGTGAAGGACCAGCTGCCAGAAACAAACAGCTGAGAAAAAGCCAACAACTTAATTTCATCACAAATGGATTTGCACAACTCTTAAAGAGCATTCCCATACATGCATACAGTGCAAAGGGAGGAGAAGGGAAGGTGATGAAGATCCTGTTACAGGGACTCCAGGCACTAGCCACACACTGCAGAAGCAGCTCAGAAAACATGGAGAAACTGATCAAAACAAACTGAAAAAATGGGTGGGATAGATGAACAAATTTATTTCTAAATGAGGCACAGAGATTAAAATAATGTGAGCTTACCCCAGCTACCTGAGGAAAGACATTCTCCATGCCAAGAACTGCTGAGGTCTATGCTCAGGACACCAACCTAGTGGACAACTCAGTGATAATTCATCAGCTCAGATCATCACTATTGCAAGTTTTAGCAGGTGCCCATACTATTGCTGACTTTCCTGCCCGTGTGTAGGTTAGAAGCAAGCACACAGGATGTGGTGAAAGCCAGCAGCTACACATCAGTCCAGGATAGACCGTTGACTTCTGAGCATTTCGGGCTAGAAGCAGAAGTTCTGATGACTTTTGCTGCACGCAGTTTTCCCTTCACTTTCTTAAGACTCTCTTTCTTTAGAAAGTGCTGCTGGGTCTGGTACAAGCCTTTTCTGCAATGACCTTCATCCATGGTCTGTTTCATGAGAGGCTTTAAGTGAACTGGCTGCAGCAGAGGTATGGCTGGGTAGGAAGAGCAAGGCAAATACACCAAGGAAGCAACAGCATTCCCAGTTAGGAAAATGCAGAGTTACCAACTCTGTTGAATTAAATTAGGATTAGGTTCAAATTGATCAATGCTAAAGCTAGCTACAAATGATCTACTGAAGCTGAGAAGGGGGAAATTTTACTAGCTGACATCACATTTCTGATTTGAAATGAAGATTTCCAAAATCCTTCCTGCTACCTTCTTCCTTTGCAGTGGAAGCAGAAAAATCTTTTCCTCCACCTGTCCCTATCCCTTCTGTACTGGAAAAATCACCCTGTACAAAACATTGCTCTTCTTCCTGACCTTGTTAGTGATCTCATTAACTGCTGTTATACTGTACAAGATCTTTTGTATATATATATATATATATATATATATATTAAATCTTAATTGCAAAAACAGTTATTTATTTGACCAGCAGCACTGTGCTGGAGTCATCTCAGAGCAAGACCAAGCTAAAAAGCGATTTAAGATCCCATTTTAAAGTTCAGCTTGGGCCAAACACATTAAAACCCTAACTGATAGCTTCCTTTGCAAACAATCAGTTTAAATGACTTCCTTTGACCTCTTTTTGGCAACTGGCATTTCATTCAAAATGATCAAAGCTATATGAGATTTAACAGAGCTGCATCTCTCATGGAATTTAAGCATCTGAATGAAAAATTGAATTTCCCAGTTGTGTGTGCACCATCTGACACTGGCATAGAGAGCTCGTTTGGGTTTAGGAGGATAAATCACCCTTAGAACAACACTGTGACTGTTGGGTATGCGGGGCCTAAGCCAAAGTGACCTTGGGTGCAAATCAATTAGGACCAGGGGTGATTCTAGTTCAGGATTGCCCAACCACAAGCGTGTAGAAGCTGGAAAGAAAAAACATATGTCCAATGCACCAGAAGCCCTTATCCGAGGGTTCATCCGAGAGTTCAGACAAGCAGGCTGGTAGGAAGAAGTTATGTCTGAGAAGTGTCAGCTCCCACTTCGCTGGAAACCTTGCAAACACTGACAGAGTCCAGCCAGTATTTCTTGTGCAGTGGTCTTACTGCAAAGAAGGAAACTTCCTTTTTGCAGCACAATCCCTTTGCACATACCTTCTCTATGCACAGGGCAGAGAACAGTCTTCTTGACTACGTATAACATCCTTGTGCATATTTCCAGAATGGCTTTTCTGCTGCCAGCACTCACTTCTTTGAGGGCTGTGCGGGATATCATTTCCCTGGAGGAACAAGTCTGCAGCACTGATCAATCAGGGTCTATGACATTAACCAGACACGCACTTTGTTGGATGCTGACAGAATGATTTTCATATTCCTATGAGAGTTTCAATCGTTTAATTCAACTCATTTGCACTCGCAACTCACAGAAGCCATCATTATGCATAAGTAATTTAAACAGGGCCTTATTAAAAAAAAAAAAAAAAAAAAGACAAATAATTAACTGTGTACATCAGAATTTGAGTACAAATTTAACTGTTCGAATCTTAAGGGAATTATGCAATTTAACCTCATAGCTAGAACTTTTACCCAGCTGGGACATTTCAAACATGGTTGTTTCTGTAACTACTGCATTTTTATGCAGGCATGCCCACCCCCTCTTCAGTTACACTTGAGCTGTGAACTTTCATAGATGAGGAACAAACTGCTTTGCAAAAGCATCATCAATTTATGCATTCAGAATATCAGACATGCATGTGAGACTGCCATTAACAAAAATTTAGTAGGAAGAATTAAATATCATTCCCCACTCTTTCTGGGGCCATCAAGGGGGACACAACTTGATTATGAAAGTTTGCAACACTGCATGGACAGTAGCACCATGCCATGTGCTTAGTATGACACAGGGCTGCTAAATGAGCCTCCAAGGAGTGGGATAACAAATGATAATCCAATAATGCAGGGTGGTGTATCATGAAGGAACGGAGTTGGGGCTGGGAGTGCAGAGGGAAGAGGCACTGTCACACTGAAAATGATTTGCCTTTTTCTTTCTGTGTGACTAGAGAATAACACTCCTGCTGTGGTACAAGACACAGGCAGAGCAATGGTCCTGACAAAATCATCTCAGAGAGCAGCCTGTGCATTAACCATTCATTTACTGCCCTCTGCCACTGAAAGAGGTCAAGCCACAGCCAGAGAAAGACCTGTCTAAAAGCAGAATCTAATATCTCAAATTTCTGCTTCAAGATATGCCTTTAAGTTTAACAACAAAGACTCAAGAACTCTTCAAATTTCAAATACATCCCTGTCCTTATTTGTGGATTCAGGGGTGTGAAAGACTGCACACATCAAACAGTCAAAAAGGAGCTAACCCTGCACACATCCTCCTCAGCAGTGTAATTTAAATACAATTTTCTATATTGTAACTATACTGTAATTGAAAACCTCATTTTTCCTTCTGAATCTCATTAGAGCCGAGCTGTTGCTTATATTTCCTGTACCGTTAGCAAAGCCGTTAGATGGCAGTATATCCTAAGTTATTCTTAGTAATGTCAATGAAAGCCGAGGCATTTTGGTGGTAATAGAAATAAACATGCTTCATAATGTGTTGGCAGTAATTACGAACATCAAATTTGACCATGACAAATAGCTCTCAATTATCCAGGTAGCTGGAAATAGAATATGAATTAAAAATAAATAAATAAATATAAAACATACGAAGCGGAGTAAGAAGCTAAATATTTGATCAGAGCAGTGACTCTGGTGTGATAGGAATTGTGTCCTTCACTCTGCCACTGGAATGTACTACAAGATCCATGCTGAAAATTATGCAAAACAGTCAAGGCAAGCAAAACTGAAATAGCCCACTCATCAGAAATATTTATTAACTTTACAACAGAGTGCTTGAGTACCAGTTACAGAACAGGTTGTCTATTGCATGACGGGTTTTTACAAGCACAGCTCAAGGAAACAGGAGCGAGAGCAGCATCAGCCTTGCAGCCAGAGCAGAGAGGCAGTCCCTGTGCCTGGGAAGCAGCACCACACACTTCCCATGAGAACCGATGGGAGCTCTGCATCTAATATGCCACATCATCACCAGGTACTCAAATGTAAATTACACCAGCGTTTATTGTCCTACAGAGAGGAAACATTTTAAGGCCATAGTTATACAGCAGGGGGCTGTACTGTCATTATTTCGCAGCAGCACAAGCCATGCACTCTGCCTTCTTAACCTTTCCTTGCAAAATGCACAGCAGTTTTCATGACCAATTGCATTTCCACCACACTAGGAATAGAGTGATTTCTATAGGCATCAGGCTCTGAAAAAAAAAATGTAGGCAAATTAAAAAATAATAATAATCATTAAAAAAGTGGGGGTGGAGGGGAACAACCTCATCTGGGACAAAAATGCTGATAAGGTTAAAGAATGTCATATTATAATAAGAGAATTATGGATTCACATGCATTCTGTATTCATAAAATACTATAAGGATTTACTAAACATTGTTAGGAATGTCTTTATCCCACCAGGCTATGAAAAGTCACTGCTAAATATAGATTTGCAAGAGTTTAGGGTGCTCAGCATCCTGAAGAATGAGGCCCTCAGTCTCTTCCTGATGCCCCCAACACTGCAGTCAATAGTAGAATGCTATGTGTAGGAGAGGGAAAGCAGGGGAAGAGGAGACTTTTGGAGGACAGAGGTCTTTCTGGTACATTCCAACAGGACATGGGTGTCCTTGGACAAGTATGTCCTTGATGAGCTGTTTCGTTACTGAAAACTGCAGTTTTACTTCATCTGAAACTATTCCTAAATTTAAGCTGAGTTTGCCAAGCACTTCATACATTAAGAAAATATTGACATTTTAATATTGAAAATGCAAGATACTGAAATACACTGAGCTAGAGAAAGAAGACTTGTCAGTGAGAGACTGCAGTCCTAGGTCTTGTAAATCTCATCCTTCATTTTATTAAGAATGCTTTCCTTGTCCCATATCCCAGTTTCAGACTGAGCAGCTATTCAATTCCAAAATCAACTTACAGAGTAACTATTGCTTGTAATATCCCCGTTTGCTTATAATATCCCCATTTAAATTATATTAATCTGAGGGTAGACTGCAAAACCTCTCTTCTGCAAGCACACACAGATGTCTCATCCACAAAATCACCCACCAGTGACAGGGTTTTAGTGTCCCATTGTGATGGCAGTTTCCAATTTGAGTTCAAAAGACCTCCAACAATTTCAGTTCTTTCCCTCATGCACAGGTGATAACCCCTGCCCTCACACATACAAAAGCAATCAGTGAGAACACTACACATCCACACGGTGCAAATCACGAGGCTACTTTTTTACTGCTTTAGTTACTGTAAATACAAGAACTTGGGGAGTCTTACAGACTACAGCAATGGAACAGTTAAAACATCAGCAGACAGTGTATCACTTATTACATTTTGCATTATAATAAGGGTATAAATTGTATATCAGATGGGAGATATTTAACAGTGTTCTCCCTTGTTGCTATTTCAGTAAGACTTTGGAAAGTCTGTTCACTTGGCATCGTGGCAGAACTCCTGTGTGCAGCACTACACTCATGCTGTGACTTCATCGCTATTGCCTTCTATTCAACGTTTCTTTGCCACTTTTGAATAACAAAGTTGTTTACAGGATCTTTAGGAAAAGCAAACAAACAAATAAAACACAGAAAACCCCAAAACAAAACCCAAGACAAGCAGCCTTAAGCCACAAGTACAAAGGCCAGGAAACCCTCTTGTCTTGAGCTGGCTTCTAGCAGCAAATTCCCTGAAAGCCGGATTTAAGGGAGACACAACAAATGATTACTTATATTTTGATCCTTTCGTACACTGAACTGGGTCCATTGAACTGAATGTCATTAATTAGCCTTAGAAGTGGTTAAAACTCTGAGAGCCTAAAAGAGCAGGCAGGGACTCAAACTGAGACCAGAGCAGGAACCTAGGATAATCTCTAGTGAGAGATGACCCTGCCCATGGCAGTGGGGTTGGAACTAGATCATCTTCGGAGGTCCCTTCCAGCCAAAGCCATTCTGTGATTCCAGGCATGAAAAAACTTTTTTTATTTTGTTGTTGTTGTTGTTGTTTGTTTACTTGTTTGTTTATTTTGGGGGGGAGGAATATAAAAAATTGGATGATGTTTGAAGGAATCTAGTGAAGATTTTGAAGTGTTTTTTTGTTTTTGTTTTTGTTTTTGTTTGTTTGTTTGTTTTTGAAAATGTCTCTTGGCAGAGAGCCCTCCTTTGGGCTCATAAGGAGGTTGCGGTAGCTCACACCATGCATGAGGAGAACATGTCAGGTTGCAGGATGCCCCACGAGATGGTAGCTTGGAAACTTTGCTAAAGAAAAGCCCTGAGTAAGGAACCAGATCAGGACCAGGGTCTTGTCATGGTGTTGTTCCCCAAGGCAGGTGTCGTGCTCCCCCGTGTGCCCAGCTGCTTGCAGCATCCCACCTGGCAGCTCCATGCTGAGGCCCATCCTGCACACGGACCAGCACCAAAGGAGGGCCATGGGCATCATCCCAGATGCCAGCCTCGAGTTACCCCCCCCCGCCACCAGACTGGCATACGCTGTGTACCTTACTACTGCCGAGTCACAGGGGTGAAATCTGGTTTCACCAGCTGTCCCATGAGTGCTGTAAGCCACGCATACCCTGATACAGCACAGAACCAGGCCAGTGCATGGAAAAGCCAGTAAGGCAAACATTGCCAGATAGGTGTCATTTTTCAGTCGTAAGCCATCTCTAAACAAACAGTGATAGCAGGAAGCCAGAGGGATTTACATTTCCCTTGACAGGGCACCAGTTCCCTTGTTTCGTTCCAGGACCATATTTTACAGGTGGGCTAGCAGACAAATCCTACCCCTCCACCACTGCCCCTGGTAGCACAGCAACAGCAACACGTGTTTCCCTAGCAGTCTCCTGAAACATCCATTTCAGCTGACATATTGCTGGCCACAGAGCTGGGAGCCCAGCGCATAAGAACAGAGAATCACTAAGGGTCACGATTTAGTGATGGGACTTAGTAGGTCAGATTGCACACAATGATCTTGAGGGTCTTTTCCAACCTAGATGATTCTATGATTTTCTTTCCCATCAATAGGAAAAGATTTAATCTCAAGACCGAAGCATAACCTAGCTGGGCAATTTGTTAAAAATCAAACCAAGTGCACAATGTGGAGGAACTCGTCAGCTGGGGACAGATCTGACAAAGATGCTCAAGAATGCATTTCCATTTGATGTAGCCCATGCAACCTTAAGCCATTTCCATCCACCATATATCAATGGTGAACTCACCCTGCCAACACAGCCTGCTTCAAAGACCTCCTCCAAGAGCCACATTAGCATTTGGGCTTAAACAAGCCAAATGCAGAGAAGTAAACTGTTTTCCCTTACCAGGCACTGCAGCAGACAGACATCACCTGTGCCAAACACCCTCCTCCACACTCCTGCATTCCAGGAACCATATATATCCAACAGCCCCAGGACTTTGTTCCCATCTGCCAACCTCTCACACAAGATGCAGCCAGCTAGGTCATTGTCTGAGATGCTGTCAGTGACTGCAGGGCCAGAGGGAGGTCAGAGCACAGGCTGCACAATGTGTACTGTGCCCTGCCCAGCCACAGCCTCGTCCCACGGCTCCTCTCCAGCCATGCAGCCACATCCAGCTCTTTGGGGGAAAAAGGCTGTGCTGAGACCTGTCGCAGAGTATTGTGCCATATAACATCTTGAAAGCATTGGGATTTTGGTACAGAGGTCAGGGAATGCTTGAATTTGGCATCCTCCCTCTTCCCCAGTCAACTACGGCCAAGAATGCTTCCGAGGACTTTCTGCTGGAAGTCAGAGCTGTTGAATCACACTCAAACTACCTGTGGAAATATGGCATATGGCTTGACTTCTTCCTGAAAGTAAATCCCTGTCTAGCTAGGGCCTCTTTGGCAAAAGCAGGCACTGCTATATACTGGCCCAGACTGTAGCCTTACTTTAAAAGGAATGATATTAATTCAAATATATGCACTTAATCTCAGGTTTAACAGACACAGCTCAGGTTTCCGAGATACCTGCTTATGAACATCTAGGACAGAGCTGCGCCTTACAAAGAGAGTTGAAATGAATCCTTCCAATATAACTGAGCAGGTGACTGCTTACAGCACTGACCAGATAAAGAGAATAGGTTGTTTCAGTTACTAACAAGCTTACTTTTAGCTTGTCTGATGCTTTCAAAGTAAGATGAATCTCCCAGACCCCCTTCCATTGGAGGCAACAGTGATTATGTGTTCGTCTATTTATTGCCAGGAAGTAGCTAAGTAACAAACACACAGAAACTATGCATGAAAAAGCAAATACAGCATTAATAACTATCGAATTATTGCTTGAGAATGGACAATAGGATATCCAGTTGCAATCCTTTCCAATAATAACATAAAGCCAAGGTCAAACTTTTTGGATCTTGGCTATACTGGCATTTATTCCTACAAGGAAACGGGGGAAAAAAAAAAAAAAAAAAAAAAAAAAAAAAAAGTTGACTGAGGTTCCCACAGACCTTAAAAAGCAGAAACATCTGTTACTGCTATGAACAGCTTGTATGCTGAGTTCAGCAGGAGAAAGTCCAGCAGCAAGGCCAGGTCTCTGCTTACCAGTACATGCCTCTGTGCTCAATGGGAAATGATCAGAGACAGTTTCAAGGGACATATCAATAATTCAAAACAGCCAGAGCAAGCATAAACAAATCAGAATTAGTGCTCTTTTCTTTCTCCTGCCAGCAAGACTGGAAGATGTTACAGATGCATAATGTGCAGTCTTGAGCATCTATGTCAGATCTGTCCCCAGCTGATGAGTTGCTCCACATTGTGCATTTGGTTTGCTTTTTAACAAACAGTTTTGAGCTGAAACACTGAGCAGAAATTCCAGAGAAGTGAGTCTTGTTCTCAGCAATACAACCTTCTATGTGGCTAGGGAAAACTACAAGTTCTCATGGACTCAATTTTTCTGTTTGAGAAATGAATTCCCACTTCAGTGATCCCCTACTCACTCATTTCCCAATGATGTTTTATGCTTTGTGTTTGTGATTTTAACTATTGTTTGTTGAAATACATATATATTTTAATATATGATGACATAAAAATGTTAGAGATGCTGTTTTGTTATTACACTGATGTAAAGTGTGACCAGTAAAACTATTGGAACTTCTTTTCTAAGCAAAACCTCTTGGCAAAGCAGAGATCATTGACAGGGACTGAACTGCATGACGATAAGCAATTGTGCTGTGAGTAGCATGGGTAAACATCCACAAAGAAACTCCTGCTTCTATTTGGAAAGCATCAAGCTGCATCAA
Organism: Anas acuta; assembly: GCF_963932015.1. Taxonomy (NCBI): domain Eukaryota; kingdom Metazoa; phylum Chordata; class Aves; order Anseriformes; family Anatidae; genus Anas; species Anas acuta. Next base: position 6,276,546 of record NC_089017.1, read on the forward strand.
GGCTGTAGCAACCACGAGTCCAGAAAGGAAATGATGATGACCTGGCATGTCAGACTGCTTAATCTTTCAAATATTGTATGTGGGAAGCCTCAGAGAAGTAGTCCTGTCAAAGGAAAGAACCTCTGTATGCCAGATTTCCCTGTAAAAACAGATTTCCAGATACCACACTTTATTTTGCTTAGCATTATTATATAAAACCCTTCCAATAGTGTGCAGAGATAAAAAGCAAAAGGAAATGAAGTCAAGACTTCTGGACCTGAAGGAGTGAATCTTGGCCCCGCTTTCTCCTTCCTTTTGTGCTGGCATCAGTGTGGAGCTGCTCTTTGCCTCCTCATATACAGCAGCACAAGGAGACCCCAGCCCAGTGTCCAGGGAGAACTGGCTGAGGAGCCTGGAAGAAAAGAGCTTTAGAAGAACACAATTGTTGGAGCTTAGATTTATTCCTTCATTTAATTATTGCTGTTATGAAAATACACAGAATCATAAATGGACATTTTTAAAAATTGTTAACATAGCAAAGGACTGGAATTAAAAATAAGAGTGCAACGATACAAGACTTACAGTTCAGAGCCATACCATAGTATTTATGAAGACACAGGGTTAAGCACAAACACACCATGAAACAGTGCCACCAATACACACAGACAGTTTGACAAGCATTTCTTTAAGCAGCAATCCCATTGTATGAAACTCCCTTCACCCCACTCCTTTTTTTTTTTTTTTTTTCATTTGATAGGTTAAGCGCTCCAATCTACCTGGTCCAAACCCATAGGAATTGAAGGTAAGTTCAGTTCTGCAGGCCAACTGCAAGGGGCACTCCAAGAGAGCAATCTGCATACACCCCTATGCCCAGCACTGCGTAACAACTCTTTCTAAAACTGTGCAAAGACAAAGACTTAAAACCACTGCCAAGTGGTCCAGAGCCACTTAAATTCACAAAGATTTGGATTAGTCCTCTCTAAAGTAAGTTAACCTGTTGACTTTCAAAACTGTTGCTCTCCTTCAGGCAACATACGGTTTTTCCATTGCCCTAAAACAACCAGTTGGCGTAGTGTGGAGTTAGAAGGGAAAGAAGGATGAAAAAGGAGAGTTGCTTAAGCATCCAGAATGCTGTAAAGGCTGTGTTGTAGCCCAGAGTGTTGCTCTTACCACATGAAGTTAGGATTATATGTTGCATTCCTCCAGGTGTGGCATAAAGGTGTTTTTCAAGATGCTAGCTGAACACTGTAGAGCTGTACGTAGCTGAGGTTCTGGACTGTCGTGGAGCTAGCAGTTGGGTATGACACAGTTGAGAACCTCTAGGTAAGGATTAAGGACCAAGCAAATAAAGTGGATGTCATGGTGGTTGTCTACTATAGGACACTAAACCAAGATGATAACATTATTGAATTATTCTTAAACTAAGAGATACCTCTAAACCAGCTGCCTTGTCCTTATGGATGACTTCAACCTGCCAGATATGAACTGGGAGTACTACAATATGATACAAACAGGTCCATGAGATTCCTAAAACACCTTGATGATAACTTCTTGGTACAGGTACTAAGGGAGATGACCAGTAAAGGTTCCCTCCTAGATTTGTTGCTTGTAAACAGAAAAGATCTCACAGGTGAAGTGGCAAATGGGGGCCACCTTGGGCATAGTGACTATGAAGCAATCAAGTTAGCAGAGTTTAACAGTCCATTATATTGTTCAGTTTTCCCAGAGGCTGATGCATGATGAGTGAGTATACCACATCCCCTAATGCCACATTCTTTGGCCCATGTGCCTATGAGGTCGTTTTGGAAATCAGTCCCATTACCTGACTCCATTCTTTCCAGAGTACCATATCAACATAGCTCTTGTTTTCAAGGCCCAGGATAATGTTCCAGGCAATAGTATGGAGCACAGGATATATTTCCAGCTATCCAATGGTTGCTTCTGCCATTGTAAGCACATGGCACTTGCCCTGGCAGGTTTGTGTGAGCATGACATAATCAATCTGCCAGGCCTCCCTGTATTTAGATTTCAGCCACCATTCTCTGTACCAGAGAGGCTTTAACTGCTTGGCTTAATTGCAGCACATTTTTCACAATTATGGACAACCTGTGTGGTATTGTCCATGGTCAGGTCCATCCCTTGATCATGAACCTACCTATACGTTGCATATCTTCCTTGGTGGTCTGAGGTTCATGGGCCCATCGAGCTATAGATGATTCACCCTTATGCTGCCAGTCTAGGTTCACCTGAGCCATTTCAATCTGAGCAGCCTGATCCACTTGCTGGTTGTTTTGATGTTCTTCAGTGGTTTGACAGTTTGGTACATGATCATCTACACGGTGTACGTGTACAACCAGATTCTCTACCCAGGCAGCAATATATTTGCACCATGTGGCAGCCCAGACGGGTTTGCCTTTGGGCCATCAATTGCTCTGCTTCTGTTACTGTAACCACCGCCACAGGACATTTGCCACCATTCATGAGTCAGCACAGAGACAGAGCAGTGGCCACTTTTCCTGTTCAACAATATCTAAATACAGGTGGACAGCCTTCACTTTTGCAAGTTCTTCAGCAGTTTCTTCTCCTTCAGCAGTTTCTGCAGCTTGTGTAGGACTACACAGAGCAGCCTTCCAACTCTGATGCTTTCTCACAATATGACAGCACCAACCATGAACAGGGCATATTGCTTCCCATTTCCTGGTAATTTATTATACAGAAGGCCTCTTCAGCATGCATCACATCCTCCTCTGGTGATATTATGAAGTCCTTGACCTCTGACCAGTCCTTAATGACTATGAAGACTCCTAGGCAACTGGGGTTTCCTATTTAAGCCCATTGTGTGATCAGTGCAACTAGAAGGGACCCTTCCATTGAGTATCCAGTTTGACTTATAGCAAAACCAGCTTTCAGGAGAATTTGGATTATTGTCTTCACTTTCTCAAAAAGTTCTTCTGCTGTGTTGCCCCACAAAATGTCTATGTACTGCAGATCTTCATGAATTTCCCCATTACAATACAGTCTGGATCAGTCTATGACAAATAGTACACTGCGTTTTCTCCCTTTAGGAAGTCTATTCCAAGTGTACTAGATGTCCCTCCAAGGGAAAGGAAACTGTGTCCTGCAAACTGCTGCCAAAAGGATGGAGAAAAAAGTATTACTGATATCAGTTGTGGTGTATCTCTTGGCTGACTTTGATTCCAGGTCATACTGAAGTTCTAGCATGTCTGACATGGCAGTCATTGTTGGCATGAACTCATTCAGGCCACAATAGTCCACTGGTAGCCTTCATTCCCCATTAGACGTTTTTAATGGCCAAATAGGACTATTAAAGGGTGAGTACGTCTGGCTAATCACTCCCTGGTTCTCCAGTCAGCACAGTCAGCTCAAGGATAGTAATCAAGGAATATCACTGCAATATCAGTGCCTGTGCACAGCTGTGGTAGCAATTGGCACCTGCTGCTCTTTGATCCTCAGAAACCCCATGACAGAAGGGTCCTTTGAGACACTGGACAAGGCAGAGAGCTGTTTAATGCCCTCCTTCTCCAAGGCGGCTATGCCAAAAGCCCACCACCAGTACTCCTTTGGATCTTTGAATTACCCTCTCCTAAGGTAGTCTATGCCAAGGATGCTTGGAGCCTCTGGGCCTGGTGCAATGAGGCATTTTTGCCCCTTATTCCCTGTTAGGTTCACTTCATCCTCCAATACAGTAAACTGTAGGGATAACCCATCACACCAGCAATAGAATCGAAACTCTTTTTATAGCCTGATGACATTAGGATACTCTGTGCATTGGTGGGTCCAATGGGACAGGCCATCAAATCCGCACAGTCCAATAAGCCCAGTTGTCCCTTTCCTCCACTTGGCTGGAGGCAAGACCTCTTTTGTCCTGGTCATAGTATTCATTACTCACTTCTCAGAAATGTGAATCAGATGTCCCTTCATTAAGATCAGAAGCAAAATCAGCCCTTCTACTCTGTCTGGGTAACTACCCACTGGAAACTGGAGTATATTCCTGGCAGAATCCCTTTGCTATTGTTTTTCCTCTGGTACTCATGCTTGTAGGGTCAAGGTAATTTCCATCCAAGTTCCTCACATCCTCCCTGTGGTCATGCAAGTAAAACCACAGGGTGGCACGTGGTGTGTACACACTTGAGCAGGAATGCTTACACTAATAACTGAGGTACTGGTTTGTATAGGTAAGGGGGAAGATATTCTCCCTTCGAGCTGCTGAACCAGTTTCTCCACACCAAGACACAGGCCCATAGGGAAGAAGAGAGACTTTCTTTGTACTGACAAAATTGACCAGACAATTCATCCACTGTATTTCCAGGTCATTACTGCCAATGTGTTGGCTTATAATGATGGTATGTGCTGTGCAAACTTCTGCCACATGAGTTATGTGCACTTGACTTCATCTGGACCTTTGGATAACTGGTCATAGTCCAAGTCACCACAAATCACCTCCAGCACAGCTAATTTCCTCAGGTACTGGATACCCTCCCCCCTCCATGGTGGTCCACTTGCCTGGGTGACATGCAGCATCTTCCTTGAAGGGATACATTTCCTTTACATCTCACAGAATTCACCGCCAGAGGCTGAAGGCTTGCCCATTTTCCCATCGCTTTGTCAATACCCCCTTCCTAGAGAGGGATCCCAGCTACTTGCTTTCCCCCCCCAGCTAATTCCAGGCTACTGGCCCCATTATCCCAGCATGGGAACAGCCAGGTGACAACATGCCTACCTGGATGATAGCTGAAATACTTGTGTGTGCCTCACAGCTTACTCAGTGGCAGGGATCAATGGGATACTGCCTCGTTCGTCACTTCTGCCTCTTCCTCACAGTTCTCGTGATGGCCCTACTTCAGAGTAGCCAATCTTACCCACTTATTCCTCTTTTCCCTTCTTGGTAGAAGTTTTTTCCCGTACTAGATGAGTTGATTTCTACATCCAGTGTTTCTTCTTTACTGTAGGATTGGCTGATACCAACATGAGCTGGTTCTCTGATTTAGCTGCAGCATCTGTTACAGGAGCTGGATCAGCTCCAGAGGGATTTTCTTCGTCTTGAGGGTGCTGAATAGAATTGAATAGTGCTCTTCGATAGGTGCAGGCCAGACCCCAACACAGTATAATGAGTGAGCTGTAAATCTCTGGCATTGCCAGAACAGGGGCATACATTTTTAAAGTTTTTAGGATCAAGTTCAGTGGTGAATTCCAAAACCATCAGAAGTGATAACCATGGTAGATACCTCCACACATCCTCCCACACACCTTGCCACCATAACCACCCTGCCTCAGGGCACGTCTTTGGGTGGAATTCTTAAGCAGTAGTTTGACCTTAGACAAATATGGAGACACATACAGGAGACATAGCAGCAGGATCATGCTCATTTGAACATCCCAATATTCAAAACTATCAAGAGCTATTGTAACTTACTCAGAGGAGAACAGGTAAACAGTGTACTTAATAGTTTTCATGGGAAGGTTCCTGCCTAAAGGTGATGGCAATACTGAGTACAAATACCAGATTAAGTTCACAGTGGGTGTAACATGAGTGCATGCTGTACAGACTGGCAAAGCCATTAGGCCAGATCTTAGAGTTGATAAACAACAAGAAAAGTATTAAGACAAACAAACCTGAGAGCAAATAAAACAACACTGTGAATGAATAAACCAATATTGTGACCAGCAACTATTAAACTAATATAATGCATATAACAAGTTTGTTTTAACATCCTCTGGTCAGATCTGTTGTTATCACAACCCTTCGTGCCTTCATGTCAGGCACCAACAGGAATGTTGTGCTTTAACCAGATGTGTGGTGCTGAGCTGCCTGCCCGTTCACTCACACACACTCCTCCACCAATGGGATTGGGGAGAGAACTGGAAAAAGATAAACTTGTGGGATGAGATAAAAACAGCCTAATAGGAAAAAAAAAAAAAAAAAAAAGGGGGGAAAAATATTAAAATATACAAAACTAATGAGGCACAATGCAAGTGCTCACCACCTGGTGACTGAATCACAGCCAGTCCCTGAGCAACAGCAGCCCCCTCTAGCCAGCTCCCCTAGTTTTACTGTTCAGCATGAGACTACTGTCTGGGACATCCCTTTGTCCAGTCTGGGTCAGCTGTCCTGGTTCTGTCCCCTCACGGCTCCTGGTGCACCCCCAGCTTCCTTGCTGACAGGACCCTGAGAAACCATTGACTAAGTGCAAGCACTGCTCTATAACAACTAAAATATTGGTGTGATATCAGCATTATTCTCATCTTAAATCCAAAACTCAGCACAATACCAGGTACTCAGAAGAAAATTAACTCTATCCTTGCTGAAATCAGGAAAGGAGCCCCAGGCATTGTCCTCTATGCACAGTGGCAAGATGCCTGAAATTGACAGCTCTGCAGGAAAACCAAGCAGGCTCCCTGGACAGGACCAGTACCTGCAAGTCCTGATTGTCTCCAGGACTCATCTTCAGACCCCCAAATCAGGTAAGTGGAGCTGAAGAACAGCCCACTATGATATGTTCCTCCTTCTGGCCACCAGCATGTGGGAACATCATGGGCAAGAACATCCTTCACAAGGAGAGGAGGCTGCCTTGCCATAACGAGGAGCTGCTGTGGCCTCTTAGATTGTCTGTGGCCCCTGCAACACTTCCCAGCCTGGCCAAAAAAGCACCAAGACCAGCTTTGGTCCAGACCAAGGAAAGTGATGGCAGTTCTGCAAATGGTAGACACACAGATTCTGCCCTCAGTGCCAAGAGAAGTACAGGGAAACTGGGCAGGCTCCCAGTGCCTGCAGGCCCTGTTGGTCCCCAACCACCTCAGGACTGTCATTGAGGATCCAATCCCAACAGTGGAGCTGAAAAGCTTCCAGCTGTGGTCTGCTCCTCCATGCAGACCTCTGTGAGAGCTTCCTTTGTCCAGACAACGGGCTACATTGGTGGGAGGACAAGTCTCAGCAGCCTGTTGGATAGTCCATGGCTCCCCAAGTGCTTCCCACCTTGGGTAACAAGACAGCTTCAAACCTGGCAGAGCAAGGAGACAGCAGCACTGAAACTGGCCAGCACTTGAACTCTGCCCTCAGTACACTGCCCAAAAACCCTGGGCCGGAGCTGGCCCCCTAACACCTTCCTCAAGCCCAAGCATCTCCTCCAGCTGGAGGAGGTCAAGCAGCAGGAGCTCGTGGTGTCCCTCACCTGCCTCACACAGCTACACAGTGATCAAGCTCCTCCTGGGGCCAAAATCAGATGGGTGTGCTGAGAACTCTGCCATCATTTAGAACCAAAGGTAGTAAAGAGCTCCTCTTCAGCTTAGAGCCTCAGCTGAGGGGAGGCCTCATGGCAGCCTACAGCTTCTTCAGAAGGGGAGCAGAGGAGCAAGTGCTGATCTCTTGTGACAGTGATAGGGCCAGAGGGAATGCCATAGAGCTGTGACAACGGAGGTTCAGGCTGGACATCAGAAGGTTCTTCTTCTCAAGGGTAGTTGGGCACTGAATAGGCTCCCCAAAACAGTGGCCATGGCACTGAGTCTGCCGAAGTTCAATAAGTGTTTGGGCAATGCTCTCAGACATGTTTGATTTTGGGGTGGTTCTGGTAGAGTCAGGAGCTGGACTTGATGATCTTTGTGGGTCCCTTCCAACTCAGGATATTCTGTGGTTCTATCTACCTAGGGTAGAAAGGAAGGCTCAGCATGGCCTGATCTGCCTTCTCTATACTGCCTCTCAGAAAAGGACTATTAAATATCTTATTCTCAACAGAAAGCAAATAATGTCTGTATTCACATTGTCACTACAACCATCATGGTCTGAGAAGCAGTTTTCGGACAGCATAAGTGCAAGCTATGGTTTTACAAAAGACTTGACAGTGTCACTCAGCCTATGGAAACAAAAAAAATTCCTTGCATAAGAGGTAAAGTCCTCACATTCCTACATTTGGGAAAAGTGTTGGAAAATAAACAAGTTTCCTCAGGGAAAGAAGATATTCAGGTGGGTCTCCAAGATTTGTTTATAGGTAGGAAAGTGCAATCTGGTAAGGTGGCTGATAAGGCTTAGTGGAGCTGACTCATGTGGAACAGTAAAATGCCTTCACAGCCCTGAGCAAGTGAGTGTTAAAAGAGGAAAAGAATCTAGCTAGAAATTAGTAGAGAAAGAGGCAGCTTCAAAGTGAACAAAAGGAGCTATCTTCACACAAAGTCTATTTAAACTGAAATGTCACTGTAATGGGAACTCTTAATGTTTTGGCTGGATTCAAGAGCATGTTTAATGAATCTATGGAAAAAAATCATCAGGAGTTTCTAAAGACATAGACACCTTCTCTAGCTCAGAAAGCTCTGAAGTACTACACCACTGGAGCCAGAAGAATATAGCAATGGACTTTTCATTTTAGGCTTGCCTTATTAAATTTTCCCTAAAGAAACTGTTACTGGTCATTGATGAAAAGAATAAATGGTTGGAAAGACTATTATCCTGACCAGTTATAGATCTTGATGCATCTGTGTGTAAATAAAATGTTATACGTGAAACATTTGGCATTTCTAGAATAGAGTTGACCAAGAAGTGAGGAAGGTTGTTTCCCAGGGTTCTCAGCCCTGTATCAACACAAGGTTTTCAGGAAACAACTCTATTCTAGGAAACTACTTCCATCAGAGACCAAAGCTGAAAGCAAAATTCTTACCCACCCTGCTCGCAACTCCCATTGCAGCAAACGGTCACACATAATCCATAATTAGCAGTGCCCTTTTTAGAACTCCTCCAAAATCTAAGTAGTCAGCATCATCTGTCCTTCTCATTTCAGTAGGAAACAGAGATATGGAGGTATAGTGTACCCTTCACCTTGTTCTTTTTTAGGACTCTGATAGAAACCATATTTACAGGCAGTAGCCTCCTTAAGGGAGGAAGGAAAAAAAAAAAAAAAAAAAAAAGGAAGAACATTGCCAGGAAAAGAATTGGAAGACCTTCAGAGGCAAGTGCAGAAGTGGCATCATAACTGTTCTCACTCCAGTTGTATGAGAATCATTGCAGCCTCTAGTTTAATGTTTTGACTGCAATCTCACAACTACTGGCCAAGAAGATGTGACTTCAGAAACTTAAAGACTGTCCCATTCAGTGCTGCCAACTTTCTCATTTTATTGCCTGCTATACCAGACTTAATGTTTCTCAAAGTCCCACATCCGGAACACAAATGATTAGAGACAAGAAGACTAGGATGAAATGCCTTAAGTTTCCCTCTGTTTCATTTCACATACTATGATCTGAGCAGTACCAGCTGCAAGTTTTCTCAAAGAAATTCCCAGTTAGGAAATGCTGACTTCTGAAAATTTAAACCCTTCATAGGGCTAACAGTTCTGACAGAAGCTCTCAGACCTAGACTAGAATTGCTGGTCATCAGATAAAAAGGATCCCAAAATAAAGTCACCTGGAAAATTGCTTTGAACCATGCACCTGCAGTTACATGATTCTCAATAAATAAGACCAAGATGAAGGTTATTGAAAAAGGCAAAGAGAGAGATCAAATAATTTCGTCATGCTGGAACTAGGCAAATTTTCCCAGCAGACTTTGAGGAAGCCTGAAGCTAGCAGATACAGTTTATATCTGGACTGAGCCTAATACGTTGATGCTGTGCTGGAACTCAACAGTAGAGCAATAAAGTTATCATGTGCACCTCTGTAAACTTTAGTATTTCCCTCCTTCCCTTCCTCTGAAGTTCTGCCACTGCCAAAACGTCCTGTTTCTGACAAGTACCAAAGCATTTTTCAAAGGAACTTGCCAACATACAAGTTGTTCTCCATTCTGGATTGCTCTTTTTCAGTACAGTTGATTCCCACTTGACCTCTTTCTTTAGAAAATTGTCTCCTCATGAAATGGCATATCCTGGTTCTCACTGACAGAACAAAGGTCAGTGGAAAATAAGAAAGTGGGAGCTTACAGAAGTTGTCTGCCTTTCACTCTTTAACACAGCACACTGGAAATTTAAGAACTGCCCGAGATTAAAGTATAGGGCAGGAAACAAAAAGGCATATTTATCTCCCCTAATTTCTCTCTCTCTCTCTCTTTTTTTAAACCAAAAGCTGCATTTTCTAATGCTAGTATGATTCAGTCATCCAATCGTTGCTGGTTTGCAGAATTACTCAGTAATAGTGTTGCAAGAATGTGTTGAAACATTCTTAGAAGTTTCAACATTTGCCAAATATTGGGGGGAAGAGATATTTCTGAAGTATAAAACTGAGCATCTCACTTCTGTTCATACTTATTCTTCTAGAGGCAGTTATTATCTCTGGGGTGTTAATAGTCATTTTGGTAACAACACCCCCAAACATCTGTTTCCCCCCACCCCCAAACCTCCCCTTAACAACCAGTTTGCCAAGAGCCCTCAGCCAAAACCAACAAGACATATGGGCATTTCTGGGAGTACACACACACCAGGATTGTCAGCAACAGTCAACACTTGTATACAGCAATCTGGAGGCCAGTGCAAGGAACACAAAAAGTTTTGCATCAATTTAAATGACACCAATGTTTTGCTCCCCTTGCGCTGCTTAAAAATAATTCATGTACAATGTGCATGGTAAAGACCACAAAATAAGTAGAAAGATGAAGTTTGGGCAGGTAGTCAAAGCATAGTAAATATGATGAGAATTATCCTGTCTGGCACCAAAGAGATCAGGAAAAAAAAAACAAACAAACAACAAAAAACCAACCAACCAACCAACCAAAAAAAACAGTTCTCATGAGGTCAGTATCATTTCAGTGCAGTTACACCTTTTAGGCCAACTGAAGCAATTAATAATGCCCTGTTTATGCTGGACAGCCAAGAGGAAGCATCAGAGAATGGGAGGTGCTGGTACGAACTAACGTGACAGCCACAATAGTGAATGCTTGGATAAAGGGAAGTCTTAGCTTTTATAGAAATAGGAAGGAAGAAGCCAAAAATTAGGTAGAATTGCATTGTCAGTTTTATTGAATCAGTACAGAAAATGCTCATCTCCCACTAACCAAAGAGGGAAGCTTTTTTGGTAGGAGATGTATTGGTGTCCACAAGACTTTTATTCACTGAACAGAACAGCACACAACACACACAGCTGCAATCCCAGTTAAATCACACTAGTCCTTTAACTCCAACACCTCCTATAAACAAGCCTGCTCAAAAATAAGCCACCTTACCCACCAAGTTACGGTGACTACAGGTCACTCTCGGACCCTTTTTGAAGACAGCATTTATTAACATGAAAAGCTACTGAGGAGTAATGGCAAAGTCCACAAAAACAAAACAAAAGAAAAACAACAACAGACCAAGTGCTTATCTGGCTTTTGTTGCTATAGAATCCCATCACCTCCTAAAATGACGTGTATCATTTATCACCACAATAACTCAATGACGTGAGGAACTGTTTGTGTAAATCAGACAGGAAAAAAGATCAAATGACTCAACCAGTGCCATGGAAGGAGTCTGTGGTAGACTCAGGTATTGAATATGTCTCTCCAGACCTTGTTCGTGATCTTCTATTATAAGGTTATTTCTGTAGAGGAAAAAAAATAGATTACAAGGACTCAAAAGTATTTCACTGATTTTTGGTACCCTTATCAGATTTCCAACTATTGAGAAAAGTACTTAGTCCAGAATATTTTATGCAGGAGAGTTGTTTTACATTTGGATACACACAAAATGCTATTTTTAGAAGAAATATCAAATAGCATGTTGATGGAGTCCCCCATCATCAACAACAAAAGAGCTAATATCTTTTCCATGGATATGCCACACTGAAGAGGGCTGAGATTTTCACACCACATGAAGGAACGCCACCTTCCAAAAAAAAAATAAAAATAATTCTAACAGCTTCTTCATTTCTCCTATGAGCTTTCCACAGTACTCCAGGTTTAAAGCAGACAGCAGACTGTTTATTTTTCCACTGAAGAAGTTATCAGAATAGTAAACATGCTTCTTTAACGACAAGTTGTTGAAAGGCATTTTGAAAACAGAAAATGGGAACTTGATGTCTCTGGCAGCTCCAGTTCTTCTGCTCAAGGGACTCATATCTTAGGTTCAGGTTCCTCGCCCACAGTAGGCAAGAGTACAGAACAGCAAACTGGTACAGTCAGGGAACACCACAATATCTTCCAAGGCAAAGGTTCACTTTCAGTCAACCTTATCTGCACAAGAGCAAAACCACCTCTTTTCATGGTAAGCAGAATAAACCACAGGCATGAGGGGCTGGAGATGCTTCAAATCCACTATACATCATACTGAAAGGCCTCTAAAAGCATCCTTCAGAGTTGTAAAGAGGTTCAGAATATTCATCAGGTGGATGAGGAAATTAATAATATCTATCTCTTGGTGAGAAAGTTCATAGGACTTGGATTTGGGACACCCAGGTGAGCGGATTTGGGTATCACAGTAACTCCACCACTGTAAGGCAGACCTGCTCCCCTCTGTTATTTCTCATTTCTTGCCAGTCAGTAGTAATAATGTTAACTTCATGACAAGGAGGGCTTTCTTGGGCTAATTTGCATTTAGTTCATCTAGGTCCCAGTCCTTGTTGCAGCAAAGTTTTCTGAAGCACCATACAGATGATTTGTTACCACAGTCTGAAATACAGGAAGCAGCTTACATGACAGTTTCCACATCTCTCTCTCTTTCATAAATAGACACATCTGTAAGCTGCTGGTTAACTGAAAGGTCAGTGTCTCTGCATTCCAGATGTGCATTTGGAAACAGCCTGACCTGCCAGCCCAGGCTCCACTAGTGTTTGGTACAGAGACTTTTGGAAGCTGTTCTTTGTGCTTGTGAAAGCATGAGAAGACAGTGTGGGAACTGCCCAGCAAACTCAGATTTATTACAACTTGATATCCCCAGTCAGAGAATATCCTCTAGGAAACGCACACATTCCTCTTTTGTATTCACCAATGCCTCCTACACAAGAAGAAGTGAAGACAGAAGCAACCCAAATTGCTTTCTACTGAAGCCACAGCCTTTTTTGTGATACCACAAATATACCCTATAAATGAATTCCCCACAGCAATTTGCTCAAAATAAAAAATAAAAAAATAAAAAAATACAGCAACACCAAGAAAGAAACATTGGTCATGTAATTCTGCCACTCTGTGCTGAAACCACAAGACCATTTCCCTCACTCTCAGTGGCAAGATGTGCTGTAGGCTAAGCCTCTTCTCTAGGAACCACATATGACTCTTTTGTCCTCACCAAGAACTCTCAACTCAAGCAGAAAAGGGAATAAGGAACAAATTAGAATCAGATGTTAAAAAAAAAAATAATAATAAAATTAAAAGGAAAGGAGACCACAACAGACACTCCTATCATTTGTCTGCTAGTTCAACCAATGACCCAAGATCAACCTCCTGAAAGAGCCATACAACAGCACATAAAATGTCTCCCCTCCCCATCCCCCAGTGCTTGAAATGAAAACACGCAGTGGAAAAGTCATTCAACCTGAATAAACTGACCTGGAGTTCAATAAACAAGCTTTAAGACACTAGTGATAAGAAGTTGAAACATCCAGTACAAACAAGACGACTGCACAGCAAGAACCCTGAGCTACATGCAAGCTCCCTGGTACACAACAGAACACAGTGACTTATCTTTGAGGCTTTTGTTCTTACTTCCACTTCTTGTGTTCAGGTACAAGACACCTATGTCATAGGGACAGGTTGATACATTCATTTACTCTTTGGCTTGTTTCAGATTAGAGACTTTGGTTGCAGATCTATGCTGCTGCTTTCCCATTAAGGCCTCTGATTAACTCCTGGTGGTAGTAATTAGAGCTGTGTGTCATTAAGCAGAGAGCAGATACAGCAACTTTCCGATCCCTACCTCCCAAAGGAAACACAAGTTTGTATGGCAGCTGCTTTCTAGGAGCTCTAATGAGTGTGAACATACAGCAGTGCACAGAGTTCAACTGCTGGATGGACACAGCCCAGCAGAGGCACTAGGACACATGCAGAGCAAACTGTAAATGAGTGGCAGCTAGGACAAAAAATGTAAAGGGAGACTTGTTGGCTGGGGACATCCCCATCCAGATTCCTCATCCTATCTTTTTAACTCTTTAACCCTCACCTTTCTGTTTTGTCTTTGTCATCCACTGCACTTACTGGACTTTTTCCCTTCCTTGTTGGGGATGGCGGGGGGTGACAAGGAAAGGTTATGGAGGATGAGCAGGGCAGAAGCGCAAGGATAGTAAAAGCTTACATTTGAAGTTACACAGAGTTGAACAACATGGTGGGCGTTTTCACTTGATGCCATAAATCTGCAGCTACAGAAAAAATAGGGTCAGGTGGTGTCTTGCATAGCTCAGCAGTATTCTGAGCAGTATTTCCAGTTCATTTAACAGACATTACTGTGGTTCTTTAGCAATGCTGGTAGTTGCAGGTATAGAGGAGACACATCAGTTCAGGCACGCACTTGCAGGATTTCACAGTGCTGTACCTGAGACCTAGCAGAACAAGGATGCAGAGTGCCATGCCTAATGCCTCAGTCACTGCAGCACCTCGTGGCAAGACAGCAATAGTGGTAGGGCTTGCTACCTGCATGCTTCTTCAAGTAACCTGTGAACATCTTCACCAACAGTCAATACTGCACACTGAACTTCACACTGAAATTCACACTGTTGTCTAAAGACACCTCTGACACACCTCTAAGGCTGCATTTAAAATCTCATTTGTGCAAATTTCACTATCCCAGTGGTGGCCAGGGAAAATTCCCGTCCCAAAAGACAAGATGCAGGACACACATGGGGTTTTACCAAGCTGGACAAAAATCCACGGCTTTTTCAGAAACAGAAATTCAAACGCAGACCTTGTCTGCCACAATGTGAAGGTTTCAGTTGGAGGAAATGTGTCACAGGAGGTGACATAGGAAATGTTTTTTTCCTGCTGATTCACCAGTTCTTCTCTAAACCACCTGCACAGTCCCTAAATATTAATACTGTACAAGATACATATGATTTTTTTGGGGTCTGAAGAGGTCAGTGTCCCATTCAACATGTCTTTGTCAAGACCAAAGCAGAGACCATCTCAGGAACATTTCGGTTATACCCTGCTGACACACACTTTCCCATCAAATAACCAAGTATCTCCACATTCACACTGCTTTTCCTTTTTTCCTTTTTTTTTTTTTTTTTTAATGTTGAGGACCCTTTGTGTTTCTATTTCCTTATTTATATTTATCTTTAACAGCAGCTGACTTCTGAGCAACTTTGCAACTGTCTCTTTGCAGAGTGCATGAAGGACCCTCTGCCCTGCGGAACCCTAAACAACATCATCTGCTGCTTCTCTCCAATCTTTTTTTCTATCCATTATCTCACAAGGTAAAATCCTGAGATTTCCTTTATCCGTTTTCTTCCTTCCCCTCCCTCCAGACATACTTTTGTGCTACACTTTATTGCTTTGCTGAGCTCTGCCCCGGAGCTCCAGGTACCCAGTTCATTAGGACAGACCACAAGCACTGCAATACCCAGAGAAAGGAGCAGTGAGCCCTTAACTCTCCCCCGCTCCCTATCTGTCTCCAGGCGTTCCTGCAGATATTGGTATCCCCTTTTATTCGTCTTCCCTGCAGTAACAGCACCACCTTTTGGCTCCCTGCGTGATGCTGTGATTTCCCATCGGTAGCAGTGATGCCTCTCTCTACATAGCTCCGAGTTGCCCGGAACGAGCCCTTGCCTACCTTACCTGTAGGCATTTCATCTGCCATACCTTTGCCTAGGAAAAGGGGAAGCTCACAAACCCCAGAGACGAGCAGTCATCTCCCCCAGCAGCCCATCACCCAATCTCTTCTTCTCCTAACTTAATAGCTTTTCAGATAAGATAACTGGTTAGCAATTAATTCCCCCTCCACCCAGCTTTGCCCTCAGAGCCCAGCAAAACAGGCAGTAGCACGGCTCAAAGCACACAGTTATTTTGCATCCTGAACGTACATAAACATGTCAATCCTTTGACCCTTCTCTAATTGGCCTACAAACACGAGGTGATCAAATGCAAAGGAACAGTGCTCATAAACCCAACTTCTTAGAAACAGCCATAAAGTAGTCATTTGTCTGGAGCTCATTGTGCCTCTAGCATAAAAAACAAGACCTGAAGAGAGCTGATTTTTTTTTTTTTTTTTTTTTTTTTGAGGCAAAGCAGTAGGAACTTAACACAAAAAAAGAGAGGTTACAACCCATGCATATATAAAGTATAAATTCACCTTCAATTTTCAGACATGCTTCAGGAAGAACCTGAAATCACAGGTGTTTGCCTCCTTTACTAGTAGCATCAGGCCTTAAAGCTAGAACAAAAAAGCTGCCATTACTTGATCCAGCTGGGACTATATCTACCCACCAAACCTCTCCCCAAGATCTAATGTATCCATCCCCCTTTATTGATCTGATTTCCACCAGCTGGGCTCTGGTCCTTCTTCCTGCCTGAGGGGTTAGTTGTACCAGCAAAGGTGAGATTCTTCCTATCAGGTGTAAAGCAGAACAGATGTGCCCCTTCAATGGTGGAAAATCAATCCAGTCCAAGTAAGGAACTCAGAATTTTTTGAGTTCATTTAAACCAGTTTTGCTCAGGATTCTGCTGAATCCATTTCATTCTGGATGAAATATCACATGCCCTGCTTAAGCCCCCTTGAGAATGGCTAGAACTAAACCACCTCTTAAAGACCAATAAATGCATGCACCTGCAACTAGAGATTCAAGAAGATACCTGAAGATGTAGAGCAGATTACTGCTATCCTACAGGTCTGAGACTGAAAACAATTACAGGTTGACTCATGTTTCCTTGGACTATGACTATGTGCCTTGAACTTTGCAGCATTAGAAAGTGAAGCAGTCAGGTGTATTTGAAGTTATGCTCACAGGTATCTATGTTTGGATTTACAACATGTACCGGTAGCCTTGAATTAAATGAAGAATATTACATCAGATGACGCATTTATAGCAACTTTCAAAATCTAAGCATAACTTGGCAGTATCTTTCCTTCACTGCTTCTGATTCACCTGTACATGAGTCTAGTTTCCTTTCTCGATTGTTTCTTTTCTCACACAAAGCCCAGGAACCCAACTCTGCTGGGCTAACTCTAAGGATGAAACACAAGGACATGCAGATACCATCACAATATTGATGTCAAGATAGCGTGGGCTCAGGTGCTGTCAGTCCCTAAAAAGTTAGTGAAAAATTTGGTGCAAAGTCTGGTGTGCTTTTGTCTTTCCCATTTCAGTTCTTCCAGGAGCCTGGTTCAAAGCAACTCTCGGTAGTGTTTCAGGGTCACATTTTGGCTAATCGGCAGCCATCTCTGGAATGAAAACTTGGCCGAAATGAACACATTAGCCTTCCTGTCACAGTATCTAATCTGAGTTCAAATGAAAAACAAATATGCAAAGACTGGAACAATGTTTGCCTGTTAAAACAATCTGGATGAACACAACATAGGAAGGAAATAGCAAAGAGTTCAGGTATTTACACAATACAGCTGAATGCAGGCTTTGAGACAGCTTCTTTTTTTTTTTTTTTTTTTTTTTTTTTTTTTTTTTTTTTAACAGCCTCATCCACCTAGGCATAGCTGTACCTGGAAAGGAAATTTCAAAACTTTCTGCATTACTTAACAGCAGCTCCAGCAGAAATGAGCAGCAGCTTTAGCAAAGGCCATTGGTAACATATGTCAAGTTTCTTTCTTAATCATTTACAGCCTGACCCCAAACTTGCTGAAGTTAATAGAAAAAGTCCCATCGACTGCTATAGGCTCTCATAAGAATGCAAGTTCTCATTTTCAAATGCAGCTGCTACTAAGAAAAAGAGAGAAAAAACATTTGTCTCTTATATAGGCACTTAAGGATGGGCTTAGGTTCTATTCATTAGCAGCTTTATTTGGCAAATACAGTCCATGCTAGACTTCTGACTATCTGCACTTGTTCTGGATCAGGGCAAGATTTTAATACCATATAATCTTATTGCAGAATATCTTGGAAGTATCTGGGATACATTATATACACAAA
Source organism: Anas acuta (assembly GCF_963932015.1). NCBI lineage: Eukaryota > Metazoa > Chordata > Aves > Anseriformes > Anatidae > Anas > Anas acuta. Next base: position 6,294,499 of record NC_089017.1, read on the forward strand.
CCCAATAGGAATTGAAGTTTCTCTGCTGAGAGCCAATTCTGGCCAGCAATTAGCAGCTCAGGCAGCCTCTGGAGCTGACCGACCCTTTGCTCTTTCCAGCTGGAGCTTGCAGATACTGTCCAAACCCAAAGATGTTTAATATATTTTGTCCTCTTAACTTACTGAAGAGAGTTCACTTACAGCAGCCCTAAAATACTAATTATTCTAATTTGTCCACAATACGAATATGGGTAGTGAAACAACTCACTTCAACTGTCCTGTAGCTATCTCTGATAAGACACCTGGCAGGGTGCAGTAATCAGCTTTTTATTCTCAGACTGCTGCAGTGTGCATGAGAAGTATGATGTGATCATTAAAGGAAAACTGAAAAAACAGAAAGGCAAACAAAGAAACCAGCAGGAGAAATCCAATATAGTCTCTAATTATCCATTAGGCACAAACAACTCCCATATAAGTAAATAGTGCAAATGTAACGTTGTTCTCTTATTTTATATTAAACTGTTGTTTTAGCAGTTGGATGAAAATTAAGATTTTCCCACATGAAACTGAAAGAATCAGTCTCCTGAAAAACAAACTTGGTTTTGAATTTTGGCGGCTGTCTTCCTTGGCTTCCCCGGCACCTCAAGCACCTCGGGGCTTGGACGCTGGGAGCAGAAATAGAGAGAGCAAGTAAGAGCTTGGCACATTTTGACATGGGATTTTTTTCTGGTATTTTTCTTTGAGCTACCCCTTTTGCTTCCCTCAGAAACCCATCCAAATCCTCCCGGCTCAGCCTTTGGCTCATAGGGCCAGCAGAGGGAGCTCAGGCGCTAGAAAACAAGCCTTTTCCCCTTGTTACCAAGACGTACGGTAATATAACTTGGTCCGGTTCTCTGCCCTAAAACCCCAAACATTCAGTTCTGAAACTTCCTCGTGGCACATAGAGGGATTCTGAGGATATCTTTGGGCTTGTTTAATTTTCAGGGATTTTTATTTTTTCAAATTACTTTTTTTTTTTTTTTTTTCTCTCTACATTTTCCCTTTTACCTGATATTTTCAGCTGCTGTAGCAACACTCAAAACTTTCCCAGTTTTCCATTATTTGCCAACAAGCTGTGGGCCTTGCCTGTGAATGAGCCCTCCATTGATGTTGAAGCCAGCCCCGGACTGGCCTGGCCTGGACCAGCCCTCTTGGAAAAGAACTTCACATCATAAAGCCACATTGCCTTCCCACAGTAGTTCCCTGGCTTTCAATCTCCCCAAAACATAGAGAACATGGGAGTATAACTTTCTCCTTCAAGGCACTGGTACTCATGGGGCAGGACAATTCATAGCATGACTTTTTCTTCCTTACTACTAGTACACCAAGCTACAAGAAGCTCCTGAACAGTCTTGAAGATTTTGGAGAATGAAATGGCAGGTGAAATTTAAGACAGGTTACTATGACATGGGAGAAAAAAAAAATCCCACTGGCTAAAAAATCAGCACCTGTCTTATGTGGCCATGCCAATTCCCCAGGTGAATATCCTCTCTGACTCAACACAGGACTTTCTGGAAGAGTCAGAATTACTTAAATAAGATGTCTTCAGTCTCACAGCCTTATGGGAATTATGAAAACACAGAAAGTATAACTTTCTCTTCTCAGCATAATTTCTAACATCACCGAATCCATTGTTGTGCAGCAGGTGAGCAGTTACTCCTGTCTGAGCCTGACCGAATGTCCCTATCAGGAACATTAAGTGCCTAAATGTGAAGTTCAGAGAAAGGACTTAAATCCTTTAAGACAACATTCAGCTGCTCTTACCCTTCAATTTTAAAGTTGCTTTTTCATCAGAACAGTGTGGAGTTACCAGCTTTTCTTTACCAGTAAGAGAATAAACATCTTGCATTTTCCACTTATCTCTGTTAAATTTTGATCCAAAAAGGGATAAGGGTTTTTAATCCTTCTTCAGCTCTAAAATATCACTGGAGGATACAACAAAGTAGCCCCAGTATAACAAAGGCAAAGCAAGGCAAGGGGGAAATGTAAAAGGAATAAGGAAAGGAAAATAAGGAAAAAGGGAAAGGAAAAAAAAAAAAGAAAAAGGAAATAAACAACCACAGCAGAATTTCCAGTTTGCAAAGAAGGGCAGAGAATCACAGAAATTGTGCAATTTACTCATGAGAAATATTAGCCCAGTCCTTAGAAGTCTCAAGTTAAAAAGCACTTTGTTATAAATACAACACCTTGACGTTCTATTAAAAGCCAGAAACACTTAGATTCTCAAGCCCCCTAAACAGCCAAGTAATTGTAGTCATCTGATGTATTAAAAGACCTGTATTTTTAGATTTAGACATCTGCTAAAGAAAATATTGGGATTTTTTCCAGTAGGTGTCATTTTTGTCTGCTCTTCCTTTCTTTGCTAAAGGTTAATGAAAGTAGTAAGAAAACATTTTCCTTGGAAAGTCAAGGGTATCACTGCCTTCCTAGGGAAATGGATGGTATCTGGGAGAAGAAACCATGTCATATGCGAAAATGATGGTTTTGACCTGAAATCTCTGAAGGCTGCTTGGGAACACTCAGAATTGGCACTGACCCATAGTCATTTCTGTATTAAAGACCTTGGCAGGCAGGTCCAGATTTTGCTCAAAGTCCAGTTCTGTGTGTTTGGCACTTTAAAATGAAGATCCTGTCCTCATCATTTTGTCCATTTCAACCCTGCATGTCCTTGGCCACATTAAGTCTCAGCAAACCCTCTGGTTACCTTCCCCTGTGCTGCTGGAGAGGTGAAATTCATGGTCTGCACATGGGCATTTCTGGTGAACAACTTCTTAACTCCTCTCCCTGCTACACAGGGAGCACTGAACAATAAATTCCTTCCACAGAGGGAAGTCAGGCCATGGCCTCCTGGAATCACAGTAAAACCAGACAAGGGATGGTTTCCCATCTGGCAAAGACACCATCTCTGCATTGTGCAAACCTCTGGAACAGGACTTGCAAGCACCTACCCAACACGACAGCCAACAGTAGGTCAACAGTGCTGGCACATAAAATCTGGCATAGCTCAGTGGCCAAGTGTAAGACATACTACTGATTTTATAATTTTTTAATAGTTTTTATTAATCACTCTTTGTTAATCAGTCTTTATTTACCAATCATTGTCCCTGCACAGGAAAGTTTCACCCCATGGGAGACGGAGCTGGAGGAAACCTGTGCTTCCCCAGAGACAGCTTAGAGCAAAGCCTGGCATCAGCTGCTGCCAGAACGTTTAAAGATGATAGACTGCACCTTGGCTTGAAGTGCTGGAGCTCCAGCCAGACATGAGTTTACTTTTGCCAGTTTGGCTAATGCAGCAATAAGCTGTGACAGGAGAACAGGGCAAAAGCAGCCCTTGCTCCTTGCTGATCCCTAGCCCAGAGGGCCCTGAGGAAGAAGATGCACGGATCCGTGCAGAACCCTCCCCCCCACACCAAGACCTTCTCACTGTTTTCCCGCGAGGCTCGCAGGTTGCAGGAGGCCCAGATGTGAAACTAAATCAGCACGAGCAGCAGAGCAGCAGGCAGCTGTGCAAATGCCAGGGAGCTGCAGCTGCTTGCTCAACATAGCACAGGGCTTGGCCATCGTCAGGTGGACCCTGCCAATACACTGTGGCTGGTCCCCCTCTTCATCCCTGGCCTGAAAATGTAAAGTTCAGCCTTTGAACAGCCTGGCTATGGTAACCTCACCCTGCTGCTGTGTATTCACAATGACCCAAAAAAGGCCATTTTGTATCCACTATCCTTCCTACCCAGCACTGGTAAAGCTGGAAACCTCACCCCTAAATAATCGAGCTGTAAACTACAACCACAAATCTAAATTTTACCTCAGGCACCTTCAAGACTTCTTAAGCAGAACTTGCAGAAGCACAGTTTTTGAGCAAAACAGAAATAAGCCCCCTAGCTGCATAAAGATACAGCATCAGCAGAAAAAAAAATAATAAATAAATAAATAAAATAAAATCATTTGACATTTACAAACAACTAAAACAATTACTGTTATGAAAGACTACCCTACTAAAGTGAACCCCCTCTTTCATGAACCCCCCTCCTTCAGCCCTGGATCCTCATGTTAGCCATGAGGATCCAGGGCTGTCAACACCAGGCTCCAGAGAGGGACTTGCAAACTGCAGAGGCACTGGATTGTTTCTCGCTCAGCTCTGGCACCACGGGCTATAGACTTAGGGAGCAGGCAGAAGATATTTTGCTGGACCTACTGAGTTTCTCTGGCCAAGAACTATCCCTAAACACATAGTTATACTATAAAATCAGTTCTTCAACTCCAAATAGTTTGAGGCTGTTGTTGCTTCTTTCCCCTGTTGCACAGATAACTTGCAGCTGTTTGCAAACAGCTGATAGGAATTGTTGGTTGCCTGTGTAATACCAGTGCTGCTCCTGCCCCCAAACTGGAGGAATTTATAAAATGGTGTGAATTTCAAACGTGTAATAGCAAATTAGCTATTGGGAAATATTTCTGTGCAGGGGTGGGCTGTGTGTGAAGGTCTAGCACAGTCATGCTGAAACTCAGTTTTCCAGCATGGCCTCTGGACCCTCAAGTCAGGTTGCCCAGTCTCTAAGAAATTCATGAAGTTGCTGAACAAACCTTCTGCTTTCTCTTAAATTTATCTCAGGCCCTTTCCTCCAGAGGACTATGTCTCTAGATAACTGCTGCTAAGTGAAATTGTGGACTCTGAGGTAGGCAAATGGGACCTCACCTTCAGTATTACAAGCAAAGGCTGCAAAGAGGTTTCATTTCTTCTTCAGCCATCCAGCAACAATAAAACAAAGATAAGAAGCACTTAGTGAATTTCTGGTAAATGCCAATACTCCTTTTTGGCAATTCAGCCAGATAAACTCCCTTCAGCCCCACAGGCAAAGGTCTCCTCAACCAGACAACACTGACCTTTGATTGCACCACGTAATAATGATAGAAAGGAACTACTTGGCTCACTTCACCCAAAGGGATCTGTTACCGATGGCAGCCAGAGAAAACAGCATGATTTCACAGGCAAGCTGCACCAATCAGCCAGTCCTGAGCTATAAGGTGAAAAAAAAAAAAAAAAAAAAACCTCAGCCACCAACAACCAACTTAAAACCAAAAAGACACCTGCAGTATGAAAAACTTCAAGGTGAGGTCTGAGGTTTTTCATAAAAGTGAAAATAGAAAAGATTAGTGCTCTGGTCTTTGGGGTCCTTGTAGTATAAGTAGTTATAGAATTGTGGCATAAACTTTCAGGAAACAGGGTGACTGATTTCAGCGTGCCTTAAAGCAGAGACTTTTTCAGGATTAAGCCTTTCAGATAGCAAGTGATGCCTAAAAGCCTTCATTTTCACAGAGTTCAAGGTATTTATTTTCTCCCAGACTAGAAAGTGTTTGCTTTTTTGTGGTTTTTGAATCAGTAACTTAGGGTTTCTTTTGTAAAAATAGGGTGACTTGATATGTGACCTGAGCAAAGCTAGATAACATAAGGGAATTTTACAGGGCTGACAACTGCTTCAGTGGATGACTCACAGCTCTGCTGGGTAAATTCTGGGCTGCGGTGACGCGTCCGCTCATGCAGAACAATAAATTAGCCCTCCTGATGAAATGATGCAATACCCATTTGGTAGGCACTTTCAGAGTACCCCCTCCAACTACCTCCTGCAAACCCTTCATTTTCACAAGATTTTCTGCATGCTCGGGCTGTGGTTTCCATTAGCTTCCTGCTCTGCAGAACAGCTCTGCACGAGCCCCATACCAGCTGTTTTCCAGGAAGCAGCCTGGGAAAAGTGTTGGTAGCAGCTTCCTGCACTGAGCTCCGTGCATCACCCAGCCCCAGCAGGCTCTGCTTTATCAGTGGTGAGATGATGAGACCATTCAGGTTTCGAGGTTCCCATCACCACTTGTCCCCAGCACACAGAAATATGTTGTACTTCCATCCCTTACAACTCTCCCATATTTTCTGGTTTGTTCTTCTTCCTTCAGCCCAAAGAAGCTTCAAAGGCTCTGTATATTTGAACACTCCTGCTTCCCAACACTGTCCCCCCTTCTTCCATTTCACCTTTCATACTGAGGGCCCTGGCACATCTTGATGGGCAGTGTGGCACCACGGATGCGGCAGGACACAGCCAAAAGCTTCTCAGAACTGAAGCAAGAAAACTCCTCAATAAGCAACTCTCTTCTGTTTCTTTTGGGGGCTGAAAAGACATTTTGGAGTGAAACCCTAAAACAAAAGAGACTTTGTCTCCTTTCTCCCATTTGGAAGTCATATGAAGGTGTCAGGACAAAGGCTGCATTGGGAAACCTGCTGCATAGCCACCACGTCTGCCTGTCACACAGCCTTGTCAGACACAACAGTGCTGCTTCCCTTGAAACAGCTGTGTAAAGTCTGGGCATCTTCCTCTGAAAATCAAGTGGCTTTCAGTCTCCTGCTCTTCACCCATTGTTAAAAGAAAGCCTTTTATATAAGCATGACTGGTCGTGATTATGTCCTTGCCAATACAAAGAAGGAAATTGGTAAATTGAGTTTTACTGTGCAGAGGGCAAAACCCAGTACTTAAAGCCATTTTCAATGCACTCTTTACTCTGGCAGCACCCTTGCTGCAATGGATCAAACCATTCAACAGTGTCTCCATGCTCATGAGGGCATCTTCTTCAAACACGGGGTGATACTTGGACCTTGTGGCATTTCAGGCCACCTCAGTGAGCAACACGATGAAATTCTGCCAAGAGGCTGACATCATCCCCACCCAGGGGCACAATACAATTTTTTATTTTTATTTTTTAACAGCAATCTGAGCAGTTCTGTAATGTGGAACTGCTGAGGTTTAACAAGGAGGAATACAAATAAGTTCCTTCTTAAAAAAAAAAGGGGGGGGGGGGGGGAGAGAAGGAAAGAAAACAAAACAAAACACCAAAAAAACAGAAAAATTCTAATCAATCCATCTCTCTAGTGAAGCCTACTGATTGGTAACTCATGAAACTGCAACAGAGAGAGTCAAGCATCACTGAAAGTGATTATTTCACTTTCCTGTGGGGCAGAGCGCTGCCCTGACTTGCCGAAGCCACAGCAGCAGGGGATCTGCTTCTCTGAGCAAGTGGCAGCGGTTAGCACCCTGCTGCCCAAGGTGTGCAGCTGCACCACAGCAGAGCCGGGCGGGGGGGGTGGCACACTTTAATGTGTCTTCTGTCCTGTTCTCCTTTTCCCAGACACCAGGATGGGGATTTGAGGTCCCAGGCTAAGAGCAGAGCGTGAGACATCGTGGAGGTGGGCATCTCTGACAGTGCTGCTGCGCTCATGCAGGTGACCCACTGGCTCAGCTCTTCCAGGATATGTGGCAATATTTTAAGTCCAGGGGCTAGTACTAAGGGAAAGCCTAGCATTAATTGATGCAAGTGTTAATTGGGTAATTGGGTTTGTTAAACTGAGTCAACAAACAGGAAAAAGGTCTATGCCATCCGCTACTCACACGTTTGTCCAAGTGTGGTGAGACTGGCTCAGTCCCCAGCCCTGGGCACCCCAGAAGTGGAGGAATTTAGGGAAGGGATGATTTATCTGATAACCAGGTCTTTCCCTGGGTGGCCTCTTCAAGCTTCATCCTCTGCACCGACAGCTTGATAAACAACAACAACTTCCACATTGTTTTTGTGCAATTGATAAACAACAACAACTTCCATGTTGCTTTTGTGCAATTGATAAACAACAACAACTTCCATGTTGCTTTTGTGCAATTGATAAACAACAACTTCCACGTTGCTTTTGTGCAATTGATAAACAACAACAACTTCCACGTTGCTTTTGTGCAATGAATGTCAAAGGAATAAAGGAAAGAGAAAACATCAACTGGGGATTTCCACTGAGAGTCTGTGGTTAGGCTAAGCCTCCATGACACAATGGAAAATAGAAAGGATCAACTTTAAACAAAGAGTGACCTGCCAGTTCACTATCTAGCCACTTCATCATCAGAGCCTCTGACCCCAAATAATAAAAAGTCACTACTTCTCTGGTCTCTGCAGGAGGGAGTGGGACAAAGATTTTGATTCCCATAAAAGATCCATGGAGTTTTGGGGGCCTTTTCCCTTTATTTTTCCAGTTTTTGCATTTCAGTCTCTTTCAGGATGTAATTAAATGGTCTTAGTTGAGTGTAGCTTTTCTACTGTGATGTTCATCTCTATGCTTCATCACCTGCAAATAAGTAAAATTTGTCACTGCTCTAAAACTTCTAATTTTTCTCCTTTTGAAAGGACCTCGCTCTCCCCATCCCTAACATTGTCAACATTGTAGCCTGGGTTAGTCTATACCTAAAAGCAAGAACTTCTGATCATTCTGCGATAAACAATCAGAGAAACACTGCAAAGAAGGATTGTAGAGAGGCCTCTCATCCACTTCTGTATACCAGAAATTACTGGACTGTGGAAACACCAATTAAGGCTAAAACAAAGAAGCATGGAGATACATAGATTTTAATCATGCTGGCTATCCACTGAAGCATGTTTCTAAACATGTGTTTAGAAGTTGTCCTGTTTCCTCTGCTTCGGTAAATATAAGATGTGTATTGCCCATAATTACACAGGCAAGTTTTGATGACTGCTTCCTCTTTCGCATAAAGATTTTTTTCTCAGCTTTGTTTTTAAGCAGACTCTCACATCAGCTGATCTTCTATGTGTATAGTTGTAAATTAAAAAGCCCAACAAGACGTCCCCAGAGACACAACAGGCCTGCCCTGCGTTTATTCCCATGAACATGCCTCAGCATTCCTGGCTTTCTGAAGTTTACTGCAGTTACCTACTTCGTGTTTCTTGTAAATGACCCAAACAAAGAATGAGTCATGGGAGCAGAGCTCACAGACAAACAATAAGATGATGATTTAGAGCTATGGATAACCACTTTACAGGTTACCAGCTGCCATGCAGAATTTAGCCACACTTCCAAAGAGCGTACAAGCCAAAAGTGCACAAAGAATAGTGTTAAAGTCAAAATGGCTTCAGAAGAAAACTTCATCTTTCAGGATTAAAAATAATTAGTTATACTTCATATGTACCCCTGAAATTTATCCTCTGAATCAGGGAATCCTTAACTTTCTAGATTGACAGAAACAGGGAGAATAGAAGAAGGGAAAAATTACTTCATGCTCATTCTGTTTTCAGTAACCTGGGCATCTTCCTTCTCATGTGTCCCATAGCCATCATTACAAACAAGTGCCTGGGCTGACCCTGCTAGGCAAGACTTAATCTTCTGTAGTCCCTTATTCTCAGAGAACAAAAACAAATATTTAAAAATCACAGGAAAAAATATTGATCCTATTGTCCCAAAGAACACAATCTCTTTGGTCCTCCACTCCACTAATATTCTTGCTAACTGATCCTGGATTCACAGTGAAAATTTCCCTTCATCACCTTTGTGGCCATACATTGATTGCTGGTGGGAATGGAAGAGCAGCCACACATACACAGCTGGAATGACCTTGGATTTTAAGAGAGCAAACATGAGAAAATCTGTCCTCGTGGTAGGGCACAGAGCTCTGCTTCAGCAGCAGGCTGCACAGAGTGCTTTCCCCACAAAGACCTGTGTACCATGCCTGAGCAGCAAACGCCATGGTGTGCAGAGGAGACATAAATAGAGGAAGAGAAATAGCAGGTAGAAGATACCTGGATGAACCACAGCAGCAGCTCTCACAAGTTCTGCTCACCTATGAAACCCATCCTCCACTTGGCTCTACAAAAAAGCAGACCACGTTCTGCTCCTGGGAGAAGTCTGCAAACCACAAAGGCTGCCGTTACCGCGGGAGGTCACAGAACAGCCTCCATTTCCTGGCTGCTGACTGTCTGATTTCTCAATTTGCATTTTCTTTCCTATGCATATAGAAAGTGGGTTTACGGGCTGTTGGATTTGTAAGCTGTTGTACTTATGGGGAGATATTAGAAGTAACTAAAATAATGAACCAGTCACGTTAGAATGAACAAGTAAAATCCCAGTTAAGGATATTTACTACCTTTCTCTAGTCCTGGCCAATAAATCTTCCAAATACACCAATGAAAAGGATATCTATCATCCCTTCAGTGTAAGATGGGAGGTCGCCAAGAGGGCTTTCAACTAGCAGATCACTTTACCTATATACCCGTGAAATAATGTGATTTTCCTTTAACCTGACATGAGTATGAAGAGTAATACATTATTTTAGTGATTGCTCCAAAAATTGTATACAGCTCATGTTTCCAACCAATTACATTACAAACGATCTATGTAGATTAGTAATGTAATTTGATCACACATTAATAGTGTTACTAATAATGTAAATCCAGTATCATGTGTCAGCAGCCCTCATCTCAAATATCCTACTGCCAAGGATAAAGAGGCTACAGCAACAACAATTAGAAATGAAAATGAAAAATAGTACTGTTACTTTTTTGCCCATTCTGCTTAAATTCTGGTGGTTTTTTTTTTTTTTTTTGTTGTTGTTGTTGTTGTTGTTGTTGTTGTTTTTGTTGTTGTTTTTGTTTTTGTTTGTTTGCTTGCTTGCTTGCTTGTTTTCTGTTTTTTTGTTTGTTTGTTCATTTTTCCTGTAGTTTAAGAATGTACCAGTTTGGTAGTATGTCACTTAGAAGGAAGATGAAATCACTCCAAACCCAGAAGCCACACACGCACACACGATAAAAGGAAGCAAGAGAAAAAAAAAAGAAAAAAGAAAAAAAAAAAGAAAAAGAAGTGTAGGAAAGGAAAGGAGACAGAGAAAAAAGTGTATCGAGAAATAGGAATTGCAAAAATTATCTTGAGCATATATAATGATCATTGGAGTTGCCAATACTGGATTTAATGCACTGCTTTTCTTTCTGTCTTTTGGAGGGTAATTTCATAAGCAGGCACTCTGGAGATTCTCTTCATACCTCGGAGGTGTCACAGAGCTGCAGGTCCAATGCATCACTGCCTGACTGCCCTCATGGCTCTGATTTCCCGTATGTCCCAGGATGCCTTTACTGAGGGTTTTAAAAGCTTGATGAGGTATTTTGCTTGTTGTTTTTCTGGATGCCACCACTTTCTGTTTTTTTGGCAAGTGTTGATGCAACACAGAAAGCAGTTTTCACAGTGATTCATCCTGAGTCAAAACTGAATGTTGACAACTGTTATTCTGACCAAGCACGCAAACTTCTATGGGCATCCCTGACACGAGACTTCTGTGTTTTCAGATTGCACAGATTTATTGCCCAAACACAGGATTCTATGACTCTGTGAGCTACTGAGTTGGAAACCCAGATGCCACTATTGCTAGATATACACTGGCTTCTGCTCAATGTTGCCTCTCCTGGGCAGCAGGAACCTGAATCCCAGGGGTGCGATGATCATGCTGACAGCCACAAGGCCACCTGCTTATCGCTGCTGTCCTCACTGTCCCCTGCGTGCACCCCCTGCCCGAGTGAAGGAACCTAGGATCTTCATCACCAGTGAGGAGGAAGAGGTGGGGGTGGTGACCCCAAGTCTCCAAAAAAAAATGAAGAAAGCCATGAGAGACCAGTAAGGGAAGACCTGGGGCTGCAAAGGAAGCAGCCCCACACTTCCCCAGCCCAGGGATGTCCCAGCACCTGTGACCACCAGTGACACCTCAGGGAGGTCACCAAGGTCATGCCAGAGGGTCATCTGGGTCACTCGAGGGGGTCAGATCCCATGGAGGTCACCATGGCCACCCCAAGAAGGTCTCGTCCAATGGGGTCACCTCCTAGTGTGGGACAGCCCACTGGCACCCAGAACACCCTGGTGTCCCCTGCCAGACCTCTGCCACCACTTGTCTTAATTAGATTCCCTTTTGTTAAACAAGAAAAAAAAAAATTATCAACAACCACAAAGCCTGACGTCATGAGCTGTTGCAGAGCTGTGCACATCTTCGAGCTCCTTGCAGCTGTGCAGGTGATGTGCATGCAACCATCCCAGCTCCCCGGGGCCCCAGCACCCACCGCAGGATGATGAAATAGGGAGGCAGGATGGCATCATGGTCACCCAGCATGACTGCCGCTGCACAGGGCCGAGCCCTACACCTGCCTGTGGGACACAACCCACACACTTCCTCTCCGTGACCCCCCCCTTCTTCTCCTCGGGTGCCTCTGCCCTGCTCCTGTCCTGCAAACACAGGGTCAGAGGGGATGGGAACAGCCCTGCCGAGGGGCTCACAGGTGGCCCCCAGACCCACGAGGACGGGCAAATGCAGATGCCACCGGTACCTTCCCAAAGCACCGAAGACCCAGAGAACAGAAACAGGTTGAAAAGTACAAAAATACTTTGTTGTTGTCAAGCACAAAGCACTTTTTTCCTGTTTCCTCTATTTACTTCTCCTTTATGCCCCTTGGAGTCAGCCAGTGCATCTGCTGCGAGATCTCTGGTGAGGAAGAACACAGAGTCCTTACCCTCAAAAGGACACCTTTTTTTTTTTTTTTTTCTTCTTATTTCTGACTTGTTTGCCTGCACTCTTAATGCCAAAGGTCACCACAGCAGCTTTATCTTTCCCACCAGCCATCACCACCACACCACTGGTGCATCCACGGGTGGGAGGAGCATGTGGCTCACGACGGGAGAAGCTTGTCCCCATGTACAGGGCCAGCGCAGACAAGAAATAAGTTCAGCTCTGTGGTGGCTTTGCTTTTCCTGCTGTCAGCATGGCTCAGCATGGTAACAGCAGAGCACTCAGGGAGCTTGCTGCTCCCAACAGCACCTCACCGCCTTGTCCCACCACATCCTCCTCTGTGAGTGGATTGTACCTCGAGAGGAAGTGCTGGGCACACCAAAAGGAGCATTGCTTGGCAGGAAGGGACAATCCTCCTTCCATTTCTGTGCAAGGTTATTGCCAATGACGCATTTCTTGCAGCCCTTCATGACTAAAGCTCCTGCACCAGGTCTGCAGGACAGCGCGGGGGGGCTTTCCAGCTCCAGGGGAAGGGGTTTGCATGCGTGTGCATGTGTGTATGTGTTTGTGTTTCGTTTTCTTTCCTGTCTAGAACAAGCAGCAAATATCACACCCTCCTCCTTTTGTCTACTTCTGGGTATGAAAAATAAAACCAGAAAGGAAATGAGCTCATTTTAAAGCAACTAGTCGCAAAGCTTTAAAGCGAAACCACATCACATCATGTGATGCTTTCAGCCCTCTCGTACCAGCTCCGTTGTCAGTCTAGCAGTGAGCCAAGCGATCCTCTCCGTCACCGTCTGTGTTCTCTTGACATCTTTCACCCCAGCATGATTTCAGCTTGCCCCACTTTTCATCCACTATAGCCTGCATGGGGTCCATTAGTGTGTGTGGGGGGGAACAGCTTGATCCTGCCATCTCTTGGGGTTTGGGCTGCAACGAGCTACCCACAATAGTCTCGTGATTTGGCGCCTTTCTTTCCTAAACAGACATTTTAAACTGAAGCACAAATCATATACTCATTTTGTTCCTTGTAGCAAAGACATGTCCCTGCAACCCCTGGCCAAACATACCTAATCTCTTATTCACAAAATTGTGGATAATTTGAATAGTAGAGGAGATCCTATACTTCTGTCTTATACTTCTGTCTTATACATTCTGTCCGCCTCTTCCACATGTAGAATTCTAATCTTCACAGTGAAGCAGACTTAAGTCCTCAAAATTTCAAAGGAGAAGGTTCAGCGAAACACATTTCATTCCTCTTTGGTTCCATCCCTGTTTTCTGGTATTAATTCTGTTTGCCTCTTTCTCCATGTTCCCCAAACAAAATCTTCCTCTGCTTTACAACTGCTTTGTAGGATTTAGGAGCTCTAAGTGATTCTTTATCCAACTGGACATCATTCAAACAAGGCACTTCCAAAACCCAGTTTAAAGAAAGTACTGCTCAGATTAGCATGACAATCTTCTAACCTTTCAGAGCAGCTCCTGTCCCACCTGAAAAACACTGCAAAAGCATGGGGGAGATGCTGTGGTGCTGGGAGGGTGGCTTGATGCCAGACCAGGACACCTGCTTTGGATCCCTCCTATTAGACTTCGGTGAGGCACCAGAATGCCAGGAAAAAAGTGCCAAGCTTATCGTCTGTGGGATTTCCCTTTCCCCTACGCAAAAATTACAACAGAGTGCAGAGGGAGGTTGTAGAGAGTGGGGGGAAATTTGAGGTAGCCAGAGTCTGAAAAAGATCTGGCAGTGCAGCAAACGATGATACTCTGAATTCCGGAACAGAGCTCATTCAAATAATCACCAAAAATAACCACAGGCACAATGCCCAGACAGGCTTGTGCCAAAAACCTGGCAGCACCAGTGCAGCTGTATTAACAGGATTCCTGTTGTTTACAGAGACGCCCATGCACACAGAGGAGAGTTCTGCAAATATGCCACCAGCTCGATAAATGGTGATCAACGCCAATATTTGCTTTACTAATAACTACTTGTTCAGGGTAGCAGTTACAAGGACTGGTCTTTATAAGGGTTTTGTTACCTTCATAAGTGTTAAAACCTGCTTAACAAGCTACCTAATGAATTTTGCCTTCTTTTACGGTGGTCCTTCTTATCTCAAAGCTTTTTGGTGACCACCAGTGTTGGAAATGGCCTCACATGGAGCCACCTGCAATGTCTTTGTTTCTGCTTTCACAGGGAATTCAGCACACCAGGTAATTTGCTCCAGCAAATTAAAGACCTTAAAACCAGGAAAATTCAGTCAACTAAGTTTTATCACAATTACTGCTTGATTGAAGAGCACACAGGGAAAAAAACTTCCTTACACTCCAGCTATATCGAGGAGAGGTTGTGGTACCCAACTACATCCTCAACCAAATGTTACTGCTGTTGGTAGGAAAACTGCCCCTGCCTTTGGTGGGCATCAGACCAGAAACATGCCTGTCATCCTTCAGAAACATTTTCCACCACTGAAATAATTAATGCAGCTCGGTTGGCACACGGATGGAAACACTTCATGGAGAAGATGAGCATTCATCCATCCTGCCAGTGGGGATGTGCTGTGGTACATGAGCAAGCTGTGCAGCTCACCTTTTGCTAAGAAAATGAAATGATTAAGCTCTAAAATAAAGCAGGCTAGAGAAAACAGCATAAGGGAGAGTCTACAGATCGGTGGTGGGGCAATTAGGTAATAATTAAACAGCAGGTAAGACATCTGTAAGTGCAGTGCTCCCTAGTTTCTATTATGCTTTTTATGAACGAGAACAGCAATAGCACTGTGCATAACTACATAAATCTGCATTGACCTCACCGCTGTGGAAGTGTGGGGAGCACCACAGCAAATGCTGGAGCCCCAACTTTTCCTGCAGTGTGAGAAGTGAAGCTGAGGCTAATGCCCCAGGGCACTGGTGGCATCCCCATCCCTGGAGATATTTGCGAGATGTGTGGCCATGGCACCAAGAGACATGGGCTAGTGATGGGATTGAGTAGTTCAGGCTGATGATTGAACTTTGAGACCATGAAAGTTTTTTTCCACCTAAATGAAACCCGTGATTCCACTTGTACCAGTCAGAGAGAGCCCTGGAGGGTGGCTGCCAGAGAAGGGCAAACAAGACAGAGGGATCTAAGCCACGACAAACACCTGACAGCCCGCTGAGGCCAGCACACAGCAGCCATCGCCCACGCTTGTACGGTCACACCCTGCGGCTATTTACTGAGATGAACTTTGGTTCGTGCTCCTGGCAGCCACGCTGCCCTTCCTGCTCTTGCTTTCGTGAACATCGATAGGAACCACCAAGCTGTGGTGTGCAGGAATGGGAGCAGAGAGAGAGGGAAACAAAACAGCTGCTCCACGATCACGGAGCTGTCAGCAACAGGCAGCAACCAGAGGAGCAGGAGAAGCTTCTCGTAACGAAGCGGTGACAAAGATTTGTTTGAGGTCGGGTAGGGAGGCGCAACAACAGCTCGGAGCTGATTCAGCACAAATAGAGTTCAGAGAATAAGCAGCCACTTTCCTTTCCCTCTTACTCTTGTTTTCGTTTCTGCAACATTCGTTTTCCTTTCATCACCTCTGCCAGCTGGTGTTATTCATGCTGCGGGTCGGTTACGCCGTGGCTTTTGATCAGATGCTGATGGTTAGACCGCACTGCCCAGGCACCGGCGTGGCTCTGGGCACACCATCTCAAGATGATTCTCCTTTCCCAGTGGCATATTTCCTCCATCTTTAGGTGTTGTTAAGCAGAAATTAAGCAGAGGGCTGCTCCGAGGGGTGGGGGCTGCTCCCCTCTGCTCCCACCGATTACTCCCCTGTGGCTGTGCCCACCGTGGCCACGCTCGGAGAAGTGGCAGCGAGCAGCAGCTCCTGCAGAGCAGCCTCCCAGGGACCTGCACTTCCCATAGCCACGCTGCTTTATTTAGGGGAACTGAAATGAAAAACGTCAGAGCTTGCTGGCAGCCTGAAACCGCAGTGGTTTATTTTTCACTCTGCCCCTGTTGTGCAACACTGAGCACAGCCTGGCTGCGGTGCCTCCATCACCCAGCGCCAATGATGCTGCGATGCAGGCCAGATCTGGAGCTGGTGCAAGGCAGCTCTGCTCTAAACAGCAGGACTTCCTGCCCTGCTCCACAGTGCTCACACACATGGCTCTGACCATGGCAGCAGGGTGGCACAAGGTCAGAGGTGAGCACTGCAGACAGTCCCAACTCTCATCCCCGTTTTGTCCTCCTGTCCACTTTTTCGGGAGGAGTCAGTGCTAACAGGACAGAATAGAGAGCCATTGTTTTTTTTTTTGCCTCACTGGAAGAAAAGTCATTTCAATAATATGCCCAGGTATTAGATCTGTCTCCAAATCCACACACTGGAGAGCAAAATCACATAGTCCTTAGCCCTGCCCAATTACACAAAAGAAATGAGCGCAGTAATTCTGTTTTTGTTCCATGGGGAGGAACACACATGCACCCAGCACTGCAAGGGGCCAGGCACGTGTCCCTCCTGCCCATGCCCTGAATTCACCAATGCCTTCCTTGCGTTTGGGGCAGCCGAGCACCGCAGGGCAGTGATTTAGGGAGCAGCCATCAGGGCCATGGGATGCAGCCCAGAGCATCGCGCGCAGCCACCAGCATGAAAGCTGACACGTCATGCAGGCTGACACACGCCGGGGCTGTTTGCCTTCCTTCCCGCCACCCAAAACCCAACAGACCTGTTTTGAAGGAACAGTTTCTTACATAACAGGAATTGTTCGGTCAAAGGGCAACTCTCTCTGAACGGGCCTGGGTTACAAGTACTGGTGCTTGCGCAGCTGAAAAAAGACCCTAAAACCACTGAGTCAAGTTAAGTTTTATACCAAAGGATGCGGGATGAAAGCAGTGCCTCCTCAGACACAGCAGGGGCTCCTTAGTGGCCACCTTAAAGGGTTCTGACACCAGGCACCAGCCCAGCACACTACAGGATGCTGCCACAGCCCAGCCACCCTCTTTGGGACCAGCAAAAGCCTCATTCAGCCACAGCCTTCATTAGGGCACTGCACCCTGAAACATGTAGGGAAAAGGGTTTCTGGTCTGAGCTGGAAAAAATCTTCAGGTCACAACAGCTATTAGAGTCACCCAGTTGTCTTCAGAGGCTCCAATCCCACAGAAAAGAGTTTCTTGACAGCTGTTTGTGGGCCTGTATTACACCTTATTCTCTATTCCTACTGGGAGCTGTGCTTTGATTGGAAATGTGGGCATTTACTGGCATCCAGCCACAAATCAATTGTTATGTCTGGCACTTCCACTCTTTATGCCAACCTGTTTTCACTTCCCCTAAATAGGAACTATGGGACTATGCCCTGTGCCATGGCACCAAAAAGCAATTTTTCCATGGCCAGGAGTCAGACGACTGGCTCCTGTACCACTGGCAGCCCTCCCTGAACTGTGCAACAAACTCAGAAGGGCCACACTGCAATTTCATCCCCCTTTCCATGTAAAAAAAATAAATAAATAAATCCAAAATCACAGCAAGCACAGGTGCTTAGGGACATGGTTTAGTGGATGACATTGGTAGTAGGGTGATGGTTGGACCAGATGATCTTGAAGGGTTTTTCTAACCTTAATGGTTCTAGAGAGTGCCCAAGGTGGGGTGGGGGGTCAGCCATCCACAGCACGATGTAGGCCAGCTCGCTTCCCTACAGCTTGTTTGAGGGCAAAGTTATCATCACCTTGAAAAAATAAACATACAGTGCTGCATCGGGAGCACCTCCTGGTTGAGAGCAAAAAGCTCTCAGCAAGACCCTCCAGGTCATCTTGTGCTCCCACTCCTTTACTTCTGCTGGTCCAGGCACCACTCATCCCCCTCATCTTCTTACCAAGCCCACCACAAGCACACGCTGCTCCTCCACCCCTTCTTGCACACTCCTTGCCTTCCAGGAGCACATCCTCCACACCTTACCAAGCCCACCTCACCTCTCCTTGCTTAGCCTAAGCACAACCCCCTCCACCTGCCCCTTACCCACAAGGTGCAACCCCAACCCCTCCACCTCCACCTCCCCGAGCCCACCCCATTCCCCAATCCCCTCTCCCCCTCTCCTGCCCCACTCCTCATCCTGCCCCAGCACACCGCCCATCATCTCCTCTCATTTTGGCACCGGCGGCGCTGTCCCCGCCGCCCCGGGCGCGCTCGGGCACGTCGCCGCCCTCCCATTTTTTTTTGGGGGGGAGGGCGGGATCCCCGCGTACTTTCCGAACGTCACAGCCCGGGGAAAGCCCCCCCCCCCCCCCCGCCGCTATTAGAGCCGCGCTCCGCCCCGACCGGCGTCATTTGCACTTGGTCGCCGGTCCGTGACAAGCCTTAACAAGACGTGCAGTCACGGATCCGAGCCGTTTCGCCGTGATGATGCCGTGCAGGACCCTGCGCAAACCTGCACAACCCTCGGCAGGTACGGGGAGAAGGGAGCACTGGGGCGAGGGTAGGATGATGGGGGAAAGGTGAGGGGACAAATCCGGGTGTCACATTTTTTGGGAGGTTAATATAAGGGGGAAAAAAGCGCGATTTTTTATTTTTTTTCTGTCTGATTTGCGGCCGGTAGTGGTGCGGGTGTGAGCGCTGTGCCTGTGCTTTGCAGAGCGCCAGGCGGTGGCGGAGTGCGCGCTGGAGCTGCGCCGGATCGGCGACAAGGCGGACTTTCGACAGCGGATCCTGAACCTCATCGTAAAGCTGTTCTGCCCCAAAACGTGAGGCCCCCATCCTCGGCGGGGCACGGGAAGAGGGGGAAGACATTGGCTTTGCAGATCTGGAACGAGAGACTTCGCTTATACTGGGAGATGGAGAAAGCTCTTTGCATCACCTTTTGCTACCCGGAGCCACCGGGGGATGGCTGTCGCAACATGATTTCTTTGGATAGTGTTACAGCATCATCGGCCCATCGATGCCAGCCTGGAAGGAAAGTAGCGCTGGGAACAGCCGCTAGGGCCGAGGGGCCGCGGGGCAGGATGCAGCCGGGCACAACCTGCCGCGGCATCCTTCAGTCCCCGCAGCTACGTCTCACCCTCGGGAACAAGCCAAAACCGTAATAATAATTCAAGAAAAGTCAGCATCTTGGAACGCAGGACCGGCTGTCACAAGGTGAAAGGCAGCGTTCAGGTTCTGACTGTTCTCGTTTCCTAAAGCTCGGATTCTGCTGGACAGGAGATTTGTGTGGTGATGGGGATATCGTTAATTAAACCACTATCTTTATTGAAAAGTTAGTTGTTGTTTAAAAGTTGTTTCACAGACTAAAAACTACAGTTCTGTGAATTAACATGATGTTGTGTAATTCTAGTCTGTATTATATATATATGTACATATTTATATTTATATATATATAATATATTTATGCAAATATGTGTAACCCTGCTTGCACGAATGGAGTATTTCACAGAACTATCAATTGAATGCTACTTTTTTATTCTCAAAAAGCAGTATGGAAAAGCGTTCAAATCATGAGAAAAAAAATATAATTATATTAACTAGAAAAAAGCATAATTTTGTCTGATAGTAAAAGAAATACCCCATGCATTGCAGAAGGGAACATACTTTAGTATATCGTTAAATATGATGTATGAATATATATTATACAAATACAGATATTGAGGTATTTGAGTTTAGGGGAAGGAATTCTTTCAACATTATAAAGAATTTCTTGACAACAATATGATACCACTCTGTATTTTGTAAGTAACAATGTAACTCTTAGAAAAAGAAAAAAAAAGTAGATCTTAAAGCTGAATCTGAGTTTTTTTAAGTACATTATTTTTTCAAAAAAGGCAGCTATGTCTCTTTGAAAAAATAATAGGATTGAATGTTACAGTAAGTGCAGGAAAGTATCCTTGGGTTTTTACACGTTCAGTGATAATTACCGGCAGAGGTTCTTTTCCTGTACTTCACTTCCGTTTCATTTCGTGGTATCCTCATCTAAGTTCCAGAACGATGAAGCTGCTGTAGCACACCTGGTGAATGGTGACGCATTACGCTTATCTCATGGAGGGGTTCCACTCAGCTGGCTTTGAAGTAGCTGAACTAAGCACACAGCTCAGCTCGCTCTCGAGGCAAGTACTAGCCCTGCTTGCCTGTTCTTGTCAGACGTGACCCCAAACAGTATTCTTTCTAGCAAGAAAATGCTTGTAGCCGGTCACGTTTTGTTACTACCTCTTCAGTCAGTGTTCAGAAGTATGCAAAACAACCATCTCCTTCCGGAGATGCAGCGTGAAAAGGAACATGACGTCATACTCTCGCTTCTCTTACTAACCTCTGTTTTGGTGCGTACGGTTGCACTGTGTAAGGGTGCGTAGCTGCACCTCCTGAATTCTGGCTCAAATTACAGTTCTTCCTGCCTTGTGGTGACACCTTTCTAGTATTTATAATACGTTTTTCAGCTAGCTCTTCTGAACCTGACTTTAGAAAATTGTTGTTACATAGCTTACATAGCTTTGCTTGTTGTCACGACTGACAGTGTGGCTGTTACTCGTTGACAGTGATTTCGCTGAGCAGAAGGGGGCTGACTGCCTTCTGCTCGGAGGACTTCATCCAGTATCAGCAGTGTTACTGGGAGCTTTGCTGTTGGCTTGAGCCAAAGGTACAGTTTCTTTTCTAAGCCAGCCAACACCTTTCCAGTGAGAACGTAATGTTCACCTTAGTATTGCAAAGTAGCATGTTTTGCTGACATGTACATAAGTCGGTTTTCCCCGTATGAAAAAGTAAATGCAAAGGGTTTTTGTTAAACACCAGTGTCCAGGCAAAGCTGCTCACCAGGGGCAGTCCTGAGCATGGTGGAAATAGTGCAGCTGCAAGCCCTTGGCCCAGGGAGCCCTGCAGATTCAACGGGGGCACTGTGCCTGTCTGGGGCCCCCAGAAACATACAGCATTAGCATTGACAGTAGTATCTGAAATGTATTTGGGTACGAGCATTCTGTTTAATGTATGCTGCTTTGAAATTTGACAGAAATCTAGGTGTAGGGCTCATAGAGCCTGGCCAATAATTTAGGCTGTAGCACACAAAAATATTACCAGAAAAAAAAAATAAATTATTGTATCCCCATAAATGCGTTGTCTTGGGGCCATCTAAGTTAAGTACCAGTGTAGTGTTTTTCTGTCTAGATCTGCAAGGACTATTTTTTTTTTGTGAAATGTGTTTGTGTTTCTCTGAAATTTGTCAAGAGTGCTAGCATCTGCACTGAGCATAGGAAAAAGGATACGGGCTGGTTATTTCACTGTATGTCCTATGCATGTATGTCTTGACTTCTTGTTGAGATAATAAATATGAAATGCTAGCAAGAAAAATGAGTCATTGTTGTAACTTTGTTTTTTTGAGGGCTCCGAATTAGTTGTTATGTTACACAAATCCCTTCCAAATAGCTGGAAGTCAGAGGGCACACTCTGAGACAACAGCAAAGTGCCAACAGATTGATAATGGGAGACCAGGCTTTCACCCCTGGCCATAAGAGGAACAAGAACTAACCCACTTCCTGAACTTCAAAATGGGACACCAAGGCAGGTGTTCTAGTATTTTCTAGTGACTTCTGCCTGCAGAACAGCCTGGTGGTGGCAGGGCATCTGTCAGAGGTACTTCTACCAGAAGCACTGCAGCTTTAAGGAAGGAAGAGTATCCCTGGGGATCAATGAAGGGCAGAAATTTTAGCTTTTTTATTTTATTTTATTTTATTTTATTTTATTTTATTTTATTTTATTTTATTTTATTTTATTTTATTTCATTTTATTTTATTTTATTTTATTTTATTTTATTTTATTTTATTATTTCTCCTCCTTGAATGCAGGCAGAAAGACATGCAGAGTTTTGCCAACATCAGATTTTGACTTTCTCCAAAGTTTGATTCTGGCATTCTGGAAGGGCAGGAAAATTGTACCACTTACCACGAGGGATAGCAGAGAGCTTCCTCCACAGAGGAAGCACAGAGCTGGGGTCCAAGGACATGGCTATGGGGAGAAGAGCCCAAGACATTCACTGTGATGCTATGCTTTATGGGCAGGGGAGAAGCACCACTCCTTGGGCAAGCATCCCCAGCACAAGGAGGGCTAAAAGCACTTTGACCAAAGGCTCTGGTTTCTGGCTAATGACAAAATAAATAAATGAATAAACCAGAGGGGACCAAGTCCCTGTCCCATCCCAGTTAGCCTTCAGCAGAGCAGCTCACACTCTCAAGTCTCGCCAGCCTTGTGAGAGCACCCCAAGCCACCCTCACCCAGTGCCCGCAGGGTCCATACCGGAGTGCGATGCCGGCGGTACAGCACAACATGCAGTGACCTGCTCCTCCCTACAGGGCATGAAAACAAAAATCTCGTAACAGAGGCACAGCACGGCCATCTGAAGGAGCCTGCCTGACTCACCCCAAGCTGATATCAAAAAAAAAAAAAAAAATCAACAAACCAAACCCGCCTGCTAGGGCTGCCAGCCCAACACACTCGGCCCTGGGTCACGTTCGCGCTGTGCTCAGCTGGGCGCAAAGCAGCCCCGTGGCAGCCGCCAGCTCACTCTCCCACACCCGAGACTGGATGCACAAGTGGCATTTCCTAAACAAATTGCTAGACACCAGACAACACACACACACCCCCCTCCGCCCCTGGATGTTTTTCTAAGTCATTTGGAAAGCAGTAACTCACATGCTGCTAAGTATTTTTAGCACATGCCCTGGAAGGGGCTTGTTTTAATTTCCTCCCATCGACACGAGACGGTGCGAGGGCATGACGTGCATCCGTAGAGATGCTGGAGGCCAGACAGGAAGGGCTGGGGATTTGATGCGCTGGCTTTCAGTCTGGCAGGGTTTTCCATGAAGCAAGTGACTGCCTGATGGCGGGACAGTCAGTGAGCAATAGTCCTGAAAGCTGTTAGGGCTGTAAACAAGGGTCTTTGCTCAAGCTCTGCGCCGTATCACCTGGGTGACGGGGTGAGAAACTGGCCGTGCCAAGGCTGCCCTCCCTTCTCACGCACAGTCCCTTTGCAATGCAAATCTCACCAGTCCACGAGCCCTCCGAAAGCACGGAGGCAGATGTCTGCAGCAGCAAGCATCCCTCGAGACAGTCCCTGTGACCAACTACAACCCTTTCTGTCCCTTCACCTTACAGAGGTTTTGGCATTGCCAAAGGGGACCCAGGCACCCCCCTGCAGATATCCCCCAGCTGGGCACAGACCCGCTTGCTGCATAAGGCTGGGAGCTGCTGTGGGGCTGCTGGCACTCCAAGTTGCTGCTGCTGCTGCCCCAGGGCGCTTGGAACAAGGCACAGCTCCAGGACAGCACATTCATCGTGGGGCTTTTGTGCCGTGTTTTCCAGTGTTAGCACGCTCTGCCCAAGTCAGGGTACCACTATCACGCCTCCTCCCTCAGCACTGAGCCACAGAGTCTGACCCAGGACAGCAGCCACCTTTTCCAAGTGCTGTAATGCAGGGATTTACAGGCGGGTTTCCTCTTACGCCTTCCCCTCCCTGCTCCTGAAAGGGACGTGACCGAGCTGTGACCGAGGCACAAGGCCACGTTTGCTCCAGGTCCCTCCTGCCAGGACAAGGAACGAGGGCAGTCACTTTTACTGTCAGCAGCCAGGCTGTGCCCTGCACTGTGGCAGGGCAGGCAGCACATCGATGAAATTGTTTCACCAGGTAGGGAAAAACTGCAGGAATTCCAGCTTCGTGGAGCTTGTTTGCCCAGAGCAGAGATACGGGCCTGATTCAGCTGCCCAGGGAGGTAAGGCTACTGTACACGGAACTAGGAGACGACGGGAAAGAAGGTTCTAGGTTTATTGCTGATTAATTTCAGAAAATACCCTGACTAATGGAAAACATTGTTCCAGTCACAGCTTTGCACAATGCAGGACAGGACAACCCCTTGTTTGGGAAGAAGATGGTTATTTATACCAAGAGGTTTGTTCTTACGATCATTTGTTGGGAAGGATTTTACACTTCTTAACGGGAAAAACAAACAAAAACAACACTTTACAAAGTGTTGTAATTGTGATTAATTTGTGAAATCTTTTAGCTGAGTCAAGTGCTTTGAGGAACACATGACCGCACGGAAAGAGCAAGCCTTGGCTGGCTTTCCCTCTAAAGGAGAAGTATGAAATGGGCCACAGCTCCTTTTGCCAGGGCAGGTGATGGCCCTCTGCATTCAGCAGTGCTCCTTGGTGAGAAGATTTCACCCAGCCTTCTTTACCAGAAGCAGCAGGGACTGGCCCTGGGTAACACAGCATCCCTTGCTTCATATGAACCCACTGAGGCAGGGCTGGTGGACACAGGATGGGGGTGCTGTGAAGCACTTACATGACCCGAGAGTCTATAGAAAGAAAAGAAAGGAAAAAAAAAAAGAAAAAAAAAAAGGGGGGGGGGGGGGGGGGGGCAGCGGGGGAAGGGGAAGGAAAAAAAGAAAAAAAAAAAAAGCACCAAAATGGCTGGACCAAAGCTCTGAACCTCCTAACCCAGAGCAAGACAAGGTGCTGGTGGTGCAGACAGGACATGCCGCCTGCAGGGCTGGCTGTCCCTAGGCAATGGGCAACAGAGGTGGTTTTCCTCCCCCTCACAGATTTTTGACAGAATGCCAGAAATCTAGATGGGTCCGTAAATGACCACACCGGAGGCAGGTGGACCCTAAGTCAGGGTAAGCAATATTAACAGAGCAGGAGAGCAGCAAAGACATCAGAAATGGTAAATAAGCCAGAACTTCTCAGGTAGGATGATAAACTTGAGTGTAAATAAGTCAATGCCTCTACTTACCTCATTTAGATCTCAGCCCCGTATGTTAGTGATATGGGAATTAAAAAAAGTTGTGCCCCAAACTGTAAAGTCCTCCTCCTTTTTGTGCCAATTTCCCTGTGTACCAACACCCCAAGGCTTTTAGAGAAAAAAAAATAAATAAAATAAAAATAAAAATAAAAATAAAAATAAAAATAAAAATAAAAAAGTCTCTGAAACATACTTGGAGTGGATAAAACCAAAACCCAACTTTCTATCATTGTACATAGCCCAGGGCATAAATGATGTCCCAAGTGCTAACCCATTTATGGATTAAGTCTATTGTGTCTAAGCTCTGCTGTATTCCTCTGTAATGAGCCACTGTCTGGGGCAATTAAGATTTTAATTAAGGGCTTTCAAGACTCATCCTACCAGAGCCAGGCTGCTCTGAGGCTTGACCCCAGCCTCGTTAGGAGGACATGGGGGAAGGACGGACGGACAGGAGGGCTGACATTCTGTCTAGTAAAGGGGCTCAGGGCAGCAAGGAAGCCAAGGCACCTCGTTTTTTCTGGGGTGATTCAGCACAAGAGCTGGGGCTTTTCCCTCCGCATGTGACTCTTGTTCACTCACACACTTCTGGTGCAGCACGCGGAAAGGAAACCAAAAGTAAACGCGGCAGCCTGTGGGTAAACGCGGCATTCTGTGGGGTACGAGCCTGAAGACGAGGGCGATGCCTTTGGAGCGGGGGAAGCAATTGCCTTCCTCCCCTCTCAGAAAGGCCCACCAGCCCTTTCTGGCAGCACTGGAGGAACTGGTGTGAGGCTACCAAGGCTCGGCAGGAGGGAGGTGGGCGAGCACCGAGCAGAGGCACGCGAGCGAGAGGGTAGGGCTGGGGGGCGAGCCAGCCGGGAGTTTCCAGCCGTGCAGCTGCTGCGAGCACCCAACCCAGTGCTCAAAACACGGAGCAACGAAAAAGCAATTCAGGAGGCCCTGGGAGGATGACATAAATGCCTAACCCACCATTTCCTTCCCCCGGCTCAGCCTACCTCGCAGCGACTAGCTGACATGTCCGGGCACCTACAGGCAGCACTGGTTTGGGGCGCCTCTGGCATTCCCCGTGTCAAAGCAGCTCCCAAGGAGGACATCTGGACTGTGCTTTCCAGGCCAACTCATCCTTCTGGGAGGTAGGCTTGATTTGAGCCACACTGCACTGGTAATGAAGATGGCTGTGTCTGTAGAGAGGTGGATGCTAATGTTCCCAATTCGGGGGTTACGGCCTTACCTCCTGCCATGAGCGCCACACCAAGCACACAGAGCTTACATCCAGCCCAGCGTACTGGGGTTTTGGAGAGGAGCTTACCCCCCGAGAAGGTTGGAGACAACAAAAAATACCAGGCCAGAACTAGCTGTATATACATAATTCCCTGTACATACAGCCCATCCCCTATAGCCCACTTGCTTGGCAGGAGGGTGAGAGGCTTGCTCCTAAGGAAAACTGCATTAGGCCTTTGCCATCTGCATTTTCCTTGCTAAGAGGCAGGAGAAAAAAACAAACAAACAAACAAACAAAAACAACAAAACCACACATCTTCCATAGCAGGTCCTAGACAACACGTTTTAACACTTCCTAAATGCCTTAACCCTGTTTACACTGAACAACAGTTCTTACAGGGCAGTATTTTACTTCTGGTTTAGATGCCCATCTTGACAGCACAAATGCTTCGGTCTTCATGCTCTCCAGGACAGCCTCATCTCTGCGATGCCACCTACAGCCGTGGGCCAGCCAGACTTTGGTGTAACAGAAATAAATACCTGGAGGAGTACTAAGGATACCATTTATTTTCAAAATCACTAAAAAACCCAAACAAAACAGTTTATGGCGATACAGATTTACATAACAGAGACAGCAAATTGGAAAATGTACAATCTATTTCATGTTATTGCACTCACTGTTTATAATATACAAGGCATTTTAAACAGTTTTCATTAGAAGAAGTTTTATTTATATAAATAAAAGTGTAAATATACAATATCATACAAGAAGTGTATCAGGCTAATACACAAAATCTACCTATAGTGGGATCCCCATTTCTCACAAAATCTAGTCTACTCATCAAATATTTGCACGTGTACATTTACATACCCTAAACATAAAAACATTCCCACCTGGGAATGGTCCCTTCAGATTTTGAAAAGAACCACTGCAGAATATTAACTAGGGTTAATTTTAAGTGAGGATTATTAGAAAATGAGTCAATCAGCGGTTTCTTAATACTTATCTGCCCTCATTATTATTATTTTTTTTAATTTTATTTTTTATTTAGCAAGAAAACGATCAGATATTGCTCCCTCACTAATTTAGGCCTAATCTCACATTTAAAAAAAATACAATTAAAATTTTTATTTCTGGACACAGATGCAGTCCCCAAAGAGGCTGGGAAGAGCTTCCAGGCACAAAAGGCTGCAGAATATTCAATTGTAGAATCTCACCGGAGCCTACTCTCCTACCCAGGATGTGCCCCAAGCCTAGGAAGTAGCAAAGCCAGACCAGACCCGCTCTATCTAGGAACAAATTCACCTTGTCTGGCATGCCTACAGGCCCCTGATGAAGAGTTTTGGACCAAGTGCATATTTTCATCCTGATTTTTGGTCTGTCAAATTGCAGCTGTGAGTCTTTGGAGAGTCACCGCTCTCCTCCTGCCAACACTCCTCCTTGTCAAAGAATTACTGTGGGGACTGGCATGCAAACAGCAAGGCCAAAAATGCTTGCGAACTTACTGAATACTGATGAACTAATGCAACTTCCTTTGTCATTTTGATGTAACCAGGCTCTCAGAAAAGTAACAGTTACTTTGCTAGGTGTCTAAAAGAAGGTTCACTACATCTGTTCGCTCTATCCTTTTCGAAATAAAGTGGACCCCCATTACGTACATCCTGGGGCTTTTTTGTGAGTGTCACCCCAATAGAGACATCAGGAATTGCTACTGTAATCAGATCAACACTGGCAGCATCTGTAAAGATGCTTCCTGTTCCTTCACCAAAAATAAAATAAAATAGTATTTTCCAGAACAGGAACAATCAGGGTTAAATACTATTCTTTTTCTTGCTGTAAAGGTAGTAGAGAAGCATATCATTCTATCCATATTAAGTATTAGACTTAAAACATTAAACCTACCTTTTACATTATCGCCACTACTGAAACACACAGAACTCCCTGGCTCTCTTTGCTGTTACTTATCCAACACATATCTACGTGCATGTAAAATAAAATACTGAACAGTATTCAAGTACTGAAAAATAAAAGCCTTCTATATCACTCACAATGAACAGTATCTGCAAATAAGTGTCTGAAAATACTCACCACCTATCATTTTAAGACACCTCAAATTAAGTTTGATTTACAAAATGAGGACTTGATCTTTGAGCTCACACCGGTTAAGGAGGGAGCTATATGTCCTCCCGGCATTGGAACCTCAAAGATTTTCAACTGTGTACTGAAAAACAAAAACAAAACAAAACAAAACAAAAAACCTGTCATTTCCTAAAACATTTGTGATTTACCACATTAAAGTAGCAAAAAGTCAGTACTGCACTTGTACGTATTATACATATACGGGTATGCATTTACTACACTGCATTAAATTCCACATGCATTTTATGTATCTATTATACACGCTATTACAATCAGATTTTGGTCACTCCTGAACAAGGCCTAGCCATTTCATTGCCAAATGTCTGCTGTTTTTCAGCAAACAAGCAAAGCTAACTTTTTTATCCCCATAAGGTCCTGTGACCCATCGTGCTGCATCTTCCCGAAACCTCCCCACCATTGAGGTGACCAAAGGTGAGAACTGGTCCCGATGGAGGGGCTGAGCTTTGGGGTCACAGGGGACCCAATTCCACAGCTATTTCACAGCACTGAACCTGAATTAGCTTAAACACATATCCTGCAGGCAAAGCAGCTGTAGGATTATGTACAGTATTGCCTTTTTTTTAACCAAAAAGTTGCATCTCTCCCTGGATTCTCGTGCGAGTGCATGTCACTGAAAAAGAATTAACTCTATTTATTTGTAGGCAAACATTGCACAGCTTTTCTGCTCAGTTGGTCTCTGGTTGCCTCACAGAACCCATTTTTTTCCTGCGTATCACGAGCTGCAGACTAATGAAGCTGTCACCAAAATGAACCAAACCGGGAGCCCACCACCCCGGAAGCAATTGCTCTAAGCACTGTTGAAAAAAGATAAGAAAACTGAACGATAGCATGATCTTGGGATAGGGCCAAGTGACAAGCCCAGAACTTTTTGTAACAGCTTCGCGGTGTCTTGCCTTACTATAAACTTCAGATTTGGACCAGCTCCAGGCTGAGAGCTCTTCACCCCGGGCATGCTGGCTGTGAGTGGGTCTCCAGCCTAATGTGACAAACAACCTGAGCACTCTGGAACAAACAACTTGTTCTCAGCTGATAAGGATGCTGGCCCATTTCCTCCTGTATCTCTTTTATGTTGTTTAGCCATCCCAGATATAGGAAGAGAAATAGCAGAGTCTAATCATTCGCACCCATACATTCTCCTCCCTATAGAGCAGACTATAAATAACACTGGGCAGCATGGCCCACTGCTGATACCTCTACCAGGGGTAGAGATGAGAAAATCCGAACTAAATGCCTGCAGCACTGCAACTCTTACGGTTTTGTTCTATCTACGCCATGGCTTCTCCCACCTACACAAAGAGTTTTCAGTTTCACCATCCAAAACCTTCAGCATCAGCCCGTTCCTGACACAGCCGGGCAGACTTACACCTTGTGCACACATACTCACCCACTCCCACACAAGCCAAAATAAATACTGGACAGGAAAGGAAAAAAAAAATTTAAAAAAAGAACAACTAAAAGCCACCGCCAATATGGCCAATTCAGATTTTATCTGTTAAAAACCACATCCTTAGACCACCACTTTCCAGCTTGAGTATTTCAAGTTGGGCAACTGTCAACCTCTTGCAGCCAAATAAAAGCAGCCCGGCTTTCAGACACACTTAGCGATCGCTGAAGTCTGTGGGATCTGCAAGTGCTCAGCACTTGAAATTGCTCCTCTTTTAAATATATATGTATATATAAATATACACACAAATATATATATTTAAATATAAATATATATTTAAAGTTGTCTAATGTTAGAAGCCTACATTTGAAAATTCAGACCCCAAGTTTTATCGCACCCCACAACTAACAACTCAGTCTACACCTTGGTGAACAATCACCTAATATTTGGACTTGATTTTCTGGCTCACAAATTTCAACTGTATTATTGCCAAGTGCTTTCAGATACAAGTTGCCACTAAGAGCAGATTCAATTGTGGTGGACGCTGAGTTAGTTCATCAGTTTTAAGAGGATTTTTCACCTTTGCAATAAAATGCTCATGTTTTAGGCATAAAAGTTGTGCAAAATTATACTTCTCTTTTGTCATGCATTTTTAGCAAAACTGCACTTAGAAGAATAGAGTGAGATTGTTCCAGACATTCTCTTATTATAACAAATAAGGACCAGACCCAAAGTAAGAGTCCTAAAGTCAAGTTATAGCTAAGTGATACAGTACAGTCTAAATACCCACCCTTGTCAACAGGATGGCAACTGACAAGTTGTACTCCTGATGCCCTGCAGGTACTAAAAATATCAGGGACAGGCACAGTGTTATTTATCTCAGTCAAAATACTTTAAACCAAACCCAGTAAAGGTCTTGAAGATCCATTAAAACTGCCACATAATACAAAAATGTCTCTAGCATTTGGTTTCCTTCATCCTCAGTAACTAGGTGAGATTTTATGACATTCATCACACTCATTTGCTCAGAGGTTCTCCGAGGCTCTTAGCACCTCTCTGTAAAGCATTAAGACACTTCTGTGTGGCATTAGAAACAAGGACAGCTTCTAGCCAGTTTTGAATGTTTTGTCTTAGAAAGTGTGAAGAGATGTAGCGCTCCCATCATACCGACGTCCTGGGTTTTCTGATTAGTAATTGAACAGGGCCCTCTGGCACAGATTTAATAATGTTCCAGGCATCGTAATGCATGAGGCCAAGTAATGATTTTCCACTAACGGCAAGAATTTCATCTCCAGATTCTATGTTTCCAGCTTGCTCTGCAGCACCACCTAGGAGCAAGAAGAGGAAAAAGTGAGCGAGAAGAAAAAGAAAAAATCGCTTTCCATTGTGATGAATAGCAAATAAACCATTCTTCTAGCAGTGTTAATTTCAATACAAGTCACTTGTGTTCAGCTCAGCTCTGGAAATCTAACCCCATGCTGCCTCTCAAAGAAAATGTCATTTTAACTAAGAGAAACCCTTTTTCTCAGAATAAAACTCTGTTTATGAAGGAAGCAGCACAGATGTGTGAAAGATGCTGTCTGTTTACTCTATAGCTCTAAGAAAACGTGATCAACAAAGGAAATATACAGGTGGTATGCAGCATGGATTCATTTTCTGTAATGGAATTTTAACATGTTAAGAAGCAGATAATGCAGCAGATTATAAAATCTAGGTAAC
Organism: Anas acuta; assembly: GCF_963932015.1. Classification (NCBI taxonomy): domain Eukaryota; kingdom Metazoa; phylum Chordata; class Aves; order Anseriformes; family Anatidae; genus Anas; species Anas acuta. The sequence continues at coordinate 6,326,075 of NC_089017.1, forward strand.
AGGGACAGACAAATCAAACTTTGGACAAAGACACCAGACACAGGAATAACCACTACAGTGAGGCACACCCTTCACTGCTGATAAAAGTAAGTCTTCTGTAATGATAATTTAACTTGCAACATCAGCCAACATGGGGAGAGGAGGTGAAAAAAGACTGTATCTAAGGATATAAATTAATGATCTCAAAAATTAAGCATGCCATTCACTCTAAGAATCATTTTGAAACAGAAGAAAAACACATGCAGAGAAATTGATACGCAATTCAGGAAACAACTTTTTTTTTTATTATTTTTATTTTTTCCTTAAAGAAGGAATATATCTCTGGAAAGTAATCCCATAAAAATGCTGATCACCCACAGCTTCATTGAGAGTCTCAGCTTCTTTTAGAAAGTGTTACATTTTTCACTTAACTGAATACCAGACTAAGCCAGATAAAAATCAGCATAGTTTTGGCTTTGGCTTCCTTTCTATACACAATTTCTCTAAGTTTAGCCACCTGCTGACAAACAAATCATTCAAAAGTAGCTAATACTGATATCAAAGAAAATTAAAAAAAGACAGAAAAAATAAAATTAATAAACGAGTATAATGCAGGATGGTGTTTTGAAACCACACTGATTATCTCCTTTGTGTTTCTCTCAGAAAAGAGAATCAGATAAGACTTGAATTTCTCAAACCCGCTACATACTGTATTGCTGCTATAAATTAATGCCTACAATAGCAGACAAGCCTAGGAAGGAAATGCATCATATTTAGTAAATCAGACTGCTGAACAAACATTTACTAGCAGATGCAATCCCTAGCCATTCCCAGGAGTGGTTTTTTTCTAATGACCACTTTGGTTAGTAAGTGGTAATAAATGGAGGACACAAAAAAACACCCTCATTTCAAAAAACTGAATTCAAGAATTAAAATGTCTACATGATACACACAAGGAAAACTGGGATAATAACTACTGTATTTGTAGTACCTTTAAATATTCTTTTTACAAGCAAGGGCCTGTCTCCAGCAATGGAAGCTTTTCCACCATCAAGACTGAATCCCAAGCCAGCAGAGGTTTTCAGTAATTCGACACAGATGACATCATTCATGTCCAGGTTTGGATCTGTGACAGAATACACACAGCATCTTGTTATGCAGCTAACAGTAAATTGCAAGTTGGGTTTGGTTGGGTTTGTTTTTGCTGCAGTGACAAAGCAAATCAGAGTTCAGTTTATATACAAACTAGAATGTGTTGTCACCCAGTTTCTCAGAAGTGAACGCATATTATCGCAGCTGTGAAGGGCTGATGGTTCAAAATGTATTTATGCACAGAGACATTTTCACTTTGCATATTCAACAAAAACCTGTCATTGCATTTTTGTGGGCAAAATTAAAATTGAACTTAGTAAAGCCTCTAAACGTCAACAAAAGAATTGAAAAAAAAATATTAAAAATAGTGTGGAGAACGTTTCGTTTTCTTTTATTTGTTTCTACTTCATTATCCAACGAATTACATCTTTTTAAATAACAGTAATAAGTGAGACATTACATTAAACAAATGTGTTCCAGCCTCTTCAGGGAGAGCCTGTAACCACTCATTAGCGTGAATAATTGTTTCTGGTCTCATATGTCTGGAAATAATTATAATTACCAATATTCTTATGCTGACTCCTAATTATCAGATGTTTTTAAAATGCAATAATACTGTAGTTGACATAAATTATGATTTTGCTTAGGAGCAAATAAGTCTATAGTTTTGGGAAACAGGACCCCTCTTTGCCTCATGTGAATGTAAAAATTCTGCAATCTGCAATATCACAAATTAGTGTTATCATTACCTCAAATGTCATCTAAAACATATGAAAACGTGCTTTGCTTCACAGGATAGAAACGTGTCCTTAATAGCCCAATGCTACGTTATTTGCGAGACAATGTTGCCACCTAGCGTCTGCAGCCAACAATCTACATTGCCGATGTGCAGGATGTATCATTGATTAGGGTAGAAAGGGATTCTGAATTACTTGTATTACATCCATGGGAGCAATTACTGAAAGGCTGATCCATTTACAGAGTGCCTTC